>NC_056624.2:158925644-159173144 GCF_002870075.4 Lactuca sativa | reverse complement strand
TTTCTAGGCTTGCCATTTTAGCAATGTAATAGTCTAGGTTAACCATTGTAACCCCAAATTGAAATAATAAAAATGTATTATTTGTGAATTATGTGAATTATGTGATTTATGTGTTTATTTTCTTAATTATTATAATTTAATGAATTAAGAATAAAATAAGCGTCAAAATTAAAGTGTGAGATAAGCCCGATATCTTTGCATAAAGTTTTAGTGGTTGAAACAAGGATTCCGGAGATATAAGGAATGCCAAAATCCGAGTTATAACGAAGAAGTTATGACCTGTCGAAGTTTCGCGACGGAACCGGCACGACGCCGAGTGACGTAAAATATGAAATTAAGTTAGAGCGATATTTAGCCTTAGCGATCTAAACAAAAGTCGTAGATTTCGTTAAACCGAGAGCGTGCATAAAAGGAACGCCCAAATCTGACTTCGTATGATGAAGTTATGATTTTCTGAAGTTTCGACGTGGCAGTGTGCAGCCCGAATACTCGATTCGAGATCGAGCAATTTCTAGCCGAAACAATCTAAATGAGAATCGAAGATCTCGTTGTTAGTAGCGAAACGATGAAAAGATAGGCGAGAACGGACATCGGACGAAGAAGTTATGAGTTTATAACGAAGTTTTCCTGTCCGAGCCTTCTAAAAATAATTAATAAAAATAAAAGTCAAAATTAGCCGACGGAGTCTAAACTAAAGTTGTAGAGCGTAGTCTCACCTTCGCGTGGATATAAAGAACGTCGAAAACGGAGTTCGTATGAAGAAGATATGAATTTTTGAAGTTTTAATAAATATTTAATATTTATTTTAATTTAAACTCCGATATTATCCGAAGAGAAGCGAGGCGGTCTATCCGAAGTACGCAGCGCGTACTGCTGTACGCCCCGCATACAGCGAGGTGCACTCGAGTAGTCCGAAGTCGTAAGCGATGACGTAGAGGGCCCGGTGACGTAAGCGATGACGATCTGCGAAGCATTACGCCCCGCATACCCCGAAGTTACGCCCCGCGTAACCCCGAGGATCAGGCTATAAAAGGAGGTCCGAAGCAGCTTCTTTTCTTTTGCAAATTCCTCATTCTCTCTAGCCTTTTCGCCTCGATTTGCGTGCCGATTATACCCCGAAGCCCCGATATTATTCCCGAGCCCCGAAGCAAGATCCGAAGCCCCGAGAATCCCGAAGAGCGTTATTCCCGAGCCGAAGCCCTGCCCGCGAGGAGCCGGTTTTTGTGAAGATCTTCCAGATCTGCGGAGAGACGCTATTTCTATAAGCCGTAGTGCTGTCGGATCATCTTCTGATCAAGTGAGTGTGTAGTTATTTTCTCTCCAACACAATATTATGAAGTATTTAGTATAAAATACGTGCTACGTGTATATATTTTGTGGTTATATGTGTGAATGTATATTCTCTATGAAATACGTGTTATGTGTGTATGCCTCATCTGTTATGTGGAATATGTATTGATTAAATCATGTTATACAGTTTTTTCTAAACAATGTATAAAAATGTATATTTTTATCTACTAATATGTTGGGTAGAACATGGGTAGATAATTGGTGTGAAATAAACAGATGAGAGGCCTCGGTGTTATTGGTGTTATTCTAGTCATTCAGCAGAGTATGGATGACGACCACGGACTATTCTAGACTGTCCTGTGGAACACTAGCAGGCTCATTACCTGTAGGTGTTGTGAACGACGTGTTCACCGGTGTACTCTATCCCCCACATGGTTGCCTTTAGGACACTTATTGTCGAGGAAGCCCCTTTGCAGTAATGTCCGTCCCGATGAAAATCCTGAAATAAGTTCCTTATAATAGACGTTATTTTTAGGAACGTAAGGTGAGGATAACGGGAATGGGTAATCGGGTTTATTGTTGATTGATGAAATTAAATATAATTATTGTGGGTTTGAAAACCCTATATGCTCACCAGGCTCCCAAGCCTGACCCACTCAGTTGAATTGTTTTACAGGAAGTGGCGCAAGAGCTTAAGATGGGCGAATCATCAAGTTGTTTTTGTTTACAAGTCTGTATATGTATATATTTGTTGAACGACTTGTAATGTTATCGTTTATGCTTTGTGATCTGTATCAGAACATGACATCCCGACTTTTGATTATGAAATGAAATCATATGAAATGTTTTGATAAATATCTATTTTATCATGTTTTGTTTTTGGGAACAAATTCCGCATATCTTTTAAAAATCAAATGGATTTACTCTGAAAATGTTTTAAAAAGCATAAATGAAATCGGTCTTTTCTGGCCGAGATTTTGGGGATGTCACAAACGCTGGGAGTGGCTGGAGTAATGGATACCGTGAGGGGTATGTCCTTCACGGCAATAGACGAGGTAGTTGGTTATAGGAAGTTGCCTTCGGAAGGTTAGTGAACGCGCAAGGAAAAGGGGGGGGTGAACCTCTAGGATGTCCAGCATGGTACTCGAAAGTACCAAAAGGATTGTCGAGATCCGTGTTCTTAGGATAAATGATGATTAGAGTACACTCGAGGTTTCTATCTGCAGGGATTAGTTTTGTCGGTATGACCGAGTGGTAGGTCAATGGAAGTGGTCAGCAGGAGTTATATTCTTCAGGTAGGAGTGTTGAGAGCAGATTGTAGAATAGTAGGTCGTAGCAGACTTCAAGGACGAAGTCTTGAAAAAGTGGGGGAGAGTTGTAACACCCCTAATCCAGTAGCACCAAGAAAGGAAAGGAAAACCCTAAGTCAAAGGTTCAACTCGCCGAGTCCAAGGGAGAACTCTACGAGTTGGAGCGTGTCCCGTGTCGTGAATTATGTAACTGACTCGACAAGTCGGGGAGACTGACTCAGCAAGTCAGGTCTAGGTTGGGAAACCCTAATTTCGGGACTGGGTGCCCTATTTAAACATCATTTCAGGCCTCCACCCCAGCCTCCATCACTCCCTTCACCTACTCTCGAAACCCTAAGCATCCATTCAGTGTTCTTAAGCTTTCCTTGCCATTTTTGAGTAATTTGAAGCTAGAAGAAAGAAGGAAACCCTTGGTGATTCAAGAAGAGGCAGTATATCCAGATCTTGTGTGGCAATTCAGAACATTTGGAGGTACAAAGCTTATGCCTTGGCTGTTATTCATCTAAATCCTCTTCTTAGCTTGTATTTTGTCACTTTTGGGCCATTTCCAAGGTCAATCTGAGTTTTGAGCCATTGAGGGCGAAAGGGACTTAAGATCTAAGCATTTCTAATCTTTAGAAGCTCTGAGAAGGCAGGTTTACCTAGCCATGGCTCCATTTCATGACCTAGGCCTTCATTATAGCTTGGATTAAGTGTTCTATCCTCATAGCACCTTGCATGCACGTAAAGTTAGCAACTTTACGTGCAATGCTAGCATAAGGAGTCCAGATCTATGAGTTCAAGGTGTTGGGATGGACTGGAATCGGAAGAATAGAGATGTCACAAGATGGACTCGGCGAGTTAGTTCATGGACTCGACGAGTTGGGCCACAAACCCAAACCCTTCTGTTTATGAGTCGGATCAGTGAGTGGGGTTAGAGAAGGACTCAGCCAGTCTGTGTCCGTAATCGACATGAAGATCATGGTACTCGACGAGTTCAAGGAGGAACTCGGCGAGTCCAAGGCAATCTCCTTACCTTTTGATAATGGACTCGACGAGTTGCTCTACAACTTGGCGAGTCGGTTGAAGATGATCCTGAATGTTTAGTTGAAGAAGAACCCGTCGAGTTGTTGCTAGACTCAACGAGTGGAGTCGAGGTTGTTTTGAGATTTGAGGAGCTTGGACTCGATGAGTTGGTAGTTGACTCTGACCTTTAACTTTGACCTTGAGAAGGACCTTGACTAGAGTTGACCTAGTTAACTTTGGGATGACAATTAGGCTAAGTGTTGTTATTGGTATTGGTAGCTTGGGGAGCTAGAGGAGCAGTAGTTCGGAGAGTTGTCGGATAGCAGCCAGAGGGTTATCAACAGAGTTCAGCAGTGCAGGTGAGTTTTCCCTTTGTGTGAATGGGTCTACGACCACAATGCCGACCCATGTAGTTATGAGTAAGAAGGCCCAGGGGTTAGCCCTAGGCACTGTTTGCTAGTATGATATTCAGGACCAAGGTCCAATGTCGGGCGGGTGCCCAAGGAATGGTTTGCATGATAGAGTATACTTATTGTCTGTGTGATACTTATATGTGCCTGGTAGGGAGGTGAGTGTGGGAGAGGTCATGTATCTCACCATTAGCAGAGTATGGATGGGGTTCCATATTTCATTAGTATCCGTGCAGGGGCGAGGCCCGAGTTAGGAATGGAGAGAGTGTGGGTTGGGCCCGTATCTCACTATCAGTAGGAGTGTGCACGGGGTTCCATGACTCATCAGTAGCAGGACAGGGGCGGCGCCCAAGACATGCGAGGCCTTAGTACAGGAATGTAGTAGAGTAGTTATAGTTTATGTGTTATGCGATATGTTATATGTTTGTATATGTTTAGTGGGCGGGGCCCAGAGACAAGCGGGGCCTAAGAGAAACAGATATGTGCACCGAACGGGGCTCGAAGCCAGGTGGGGCCTGTTCTAGCGGGCGAGGCCCGAGGTAATGGGCGAGACCCAGTATTTGCAGTATGCAGTTATGAGTATGGTATGTGGTAGGTTGGGGAACTCACTATGCTTCGTGCTTACAGTTGTAGTTTTGGTTTCAGGTACTTTTGGTGGCGGAGGGAAAAGCTCGGGGTGATCGCATGGCACACACCATAGTTTGTCAGCCTGGTATGTTTACTCTGATAATAAGAACATGTTTTGAATTGATACTCCGAATTTATGTTATGGTTTTATAAATATGTTTTAGTAATGTTTTTAAAGGAAATTTTTGGTTGCGATTTTTGGGTCGTTTCAGAATGATTGATGTTTGTTGTTAGCTTAAGGTATTTTCTAAGTGAATATATTACTTGTTAATGTTTTATAATGTTGAAACTGTTTGAACTCTATTATTAAGAGCATATTGATACTCTACAATGGAATACATTTGTTTGAAAAAAGAATATAATACTCTATAATAGAATAATTTAGTTATCTCATTGTATCTTCGAGACTTCGACGATGTATTATAATCAAGATATCTCACCGTATAGTTATCTCTGAAGCTCACGACGTAATGTAATATAGTAATGTATAACATATCATTTAGAACTACCTCTATTAACATAAAGGTCTCATTAGGTGATTAGGTTATCTGATCTTTTGTATTTTATATAATATTAAATCTCTTGTTCGAATTATACTAGATATTACTAATCGAAATTCAAGGAATAAAAACTTTATTTGCAGTCAGTACCATGTCGACAATTATGTTTTTTTGTTATTTTATCTCAGATTCTACTTTGTATATTGTTAATAATGCCTTGATCATATTAGATTTGTGTAAAATTAAATGTGAAAAAAAAAGTTCTCAAATTGTAAATTATTTATTAAACAATTTTTATATTGTTAATTATTGTCAGAGTGTTAGAATATTCTAGTATAATAAATTGTTTGTTTATATTATAGTTTTATTGTTTTAATAAAAGTACGATTTATGTTTTGATACAGTTGAAATGAAGAAACTACGAAATCAAGGAAAAACGAGTTTTTGATCCTAAAAGAAAGAATGTTGAACAATTTCTATCATCGGAAATAGATAAAGGCAAAAAAGTCATACCTCATGATACCTCGTTGTCTGATCAAGATGCGTCAACAGAATATGAACAAGTACATATGACATTATAGTTATAATTTTAGAATATATGATGTATAATATTGATATTCAATTATTTATTTAGAAGAATAGTATTTGTAATGTTTTATTTTATGTCATGTAATGTCAGTGACATCTTTTTCATGTTACATTAGTTTATATTTAAACCTTGTATGTATAACATTCTATTAAAATTAGGTTTTTTTATACTCTTATAGAATAATGTTCTATGATATTCTAAATTATATGTAGAATATTCTAATAAAATAATGTTTTACGATTTCAATTGAATAATCTATTTACTACATGTGAAAAATGTGTACATATAGAATATTCTAATATAATAATGTTGTATATACCATTATGATAGAATAACGTTCTCGGATATTTTAAGTTATATGTAGAATATTCTAATAGAATACTCTTTTATTAAAATTAGGTTTTTTATACTCTTATATAATTTCTATAATATTCTAAGTTATATGTAGAATATTCTAATAGAATAATGTTCTACGTTTTCAATTGAATAAGTTGATTTACTACATGTAAATAATGTGTATATATAGAAGATTCTAATATAATATCTCAAATATTTTAAGTTATATGTGGAATATTCTAATAGAATATTTCTTAATTTAAATTAGGCTTTTTATACTCTTATAGAATAATGTTCTAGGATACTCTAAGTTATATGTAGAACATTCTAATAGAATCTTTCTTAATTAAAATTAGAATAATTTATAGGAAACCAAAGTAATTTATAGAAAACATAATTTTGGTAGCAAGATTAAGTATGTTGTTATTTTACATAATTCTAAGTATTTTGATATGACAAGCTTATGGTTACATAATTGATATTCTAGGTATTCTAATAAGATAAATCATATGTTACTACATAACTTGATTTTCATTGATTTTATTTAGATGATTTAGGATTTTGTAACATTGAACTCTATATGTTAATCATTTCTTTACAATTTATAATGTTAATATTATGTAATTGTTTGTATTAACATTAATCTAATACATGTGATCAATTTAAAAAGGTTCAAGTTACATATTTCTTATATTGGTTAATAAGTAAAAGTAGGTTGTTATAACGAGTGAAAAGTAAAGCAATTTCCATATTAGTAGTTAGAGTAAATCATGTTTCTACTTTTCCATAATTTTAGGTATTATGATATGACATGCTTATGGTTCTTAGATGATATTCTAGGCAATTCTAGGTAGTATGATTTTACATGTTTTAGAATGTTGTAGCAGTTTGAACTTTATTATAAATTTTTTATACAACATAATAAAGTTGGTTGGCTAGAAATCAAATATAGTTATGATACATTGTTTATATTGGTATGAAAGTTAACGTGTATTCCTTTTTCTATAATTCTAGGTATTCTAAAATCATGATGGTTTGAACGTCATATTTCATGTTTGTACCATAAAAAATCTATCATAAGTATTTTTATACCATATAAAATCCTGATAATTTGAAAATCACATTTCATGGCTAGCTAATTTTATAAGATCTGAAGATAAGAAAGTTAGTATTACATTTGATAAAGAATTGTTTGTACAGAACGATAGTATTTCAAAAAGATCCCTGTGAGCATTATGTTTAGCAGATTCCTCAGCTTGTTCATTTAGATTTTGATGAATCCCTCTTTAATTTCTCTCGAACACTAAAGCATTTGTCTTTGGTAATCAAGTATTACATGTCTATGTTGTTTATGATTTGTATCATCGAGTTTTTTAGAATCACAAGAGCCATATGTTGAATCCATATCTTAATCTGTATGGTCTGCACCGTGAAAATAAAAGATGTCATTTTGTAAAATATAATATCAAATAGAAAAATGATTAATATGATGTTCTATTGCTAAAAAACCATATTGCTTGAATGCAAAATGAAAACCAAACCTTGAAATAATGACTGATTATTGATATCAATGTCCCAATCGATAACTGAGATTATATTATGATGAGTTATCAAAATAAGACTGTGAGAGTAAAAATCAAAGCTTCAAGGTGAAAAGAATTTAATCCTGACCTCGTGATCGATTGATGATGATGATAATTGTTGAGATTGCTTAACATAAGTTGATGTTATACATTACCTATTATCATAAGTTAATGTTAATTTATGTATGTATTGTATTCTACTGAAAATAATATTATTTAATTGATGTGAAATTTTAGTAATATCTTTCACTTATTAGACAAGGTAAAAAATTAATCTGATATATAACATGATGTGATATATAATCTCATAAAGATGAGCTTGTATTCATAAAAAACAAATTACTTAATGAATAATAAAAATCAAAGATTACAATTGCTAAATATAATATCAAATAAAAATATATATTATTATGGTGTTCTATTGCTAAAAACCAAATTGATTGAATGAAAAATGAAAATCAAACGTTGAAATAGATAATCGAATCCTGAAATCAAAGCTTTCAACTGATAATTGATCTTAAATAATAATCAATTGTTGAAATTTAAGATCTAAGAGTAAAACTCAAAGCTTGAAGGGGCTGAAAATCGATCTCAATCTGATGATGATGATAATGAATAATTGAAAGCACTTACCTGGAAGTAAAATCGGAAGCATGAAAATGCTGAAAACGATATGAATCTTATGATCAATTGCTATTATTGATTTATGTAACTTGATGAAAGCGTATTTTTGTGAAAATCGATTTCAATCTAGTTGTGAAGTTTAAAATCATCAAATGAAGGGGATAAGATTTGATTCTGATGAAACTTCCAGTTGCTGAAAACGATCTGAATCGAATAAATCAATTGATGATCAATCACTCATGAAAGCTTGAAATCGATGTGAGCTAATGATCAATTATTGGAATCTCTTTCAGTAAGCCTGTAAAATCAAAAATCATCACAACGTGAGTAATACTTAACGTACAAAACTCAAGTTTTTTGCTTCTCATTCAATCTAAATATTGTTGCGATTGAGAAAACCATTCGAGGAAATCACCGGATGAAAGAGCGAATCTGATTTTGTTATGTTGATTAAGGAACAATCATGTAAATCAAGGGATTCAATTATATTATTAAAACCTGACTAATCTACCCTTAAATGTTTAATTAAGCGGCTTAATCAGGGTTCTTTTGAACTCCAAGATCAAATTTGATCAAAGGCTAAGATTTTGTCCTTATGTCTCACAAAATATAGACGGTTTCAAATGAACATTTCTATATATATATATATATATATATATATATATATATATATATATATATATATATATATATATATATATATATAATCGGATTAGGAATCAAATAATGATAATGACTACGATGACAAGTCTATAACATTAGTTTGAAAAAAAATTGAAGGTTAATATTTGCCTGAATAAATAATCAAGTGTTAAAAGTTGACGGTGTAAATATGAAAATAATGTAAAAGATGCAGGTACTTTCATAAATATGAGGGTTAAATTTGTAATTCAGTATTTGTTTCGATCCCACATTGACGGCGTACTCTCATGAGCGCCGGACAGCAAACCCCAAACACCAAATACCGAAATACGTGTTGCTCTACTAATAGCTTTTTTTAAATTTTTTTTTTATTTTTATTTTTTCATTTAGTATTTTCTAAATAATTTTTTATTTTATTTAATAAAAAACGCGAAAAACCAAAGTTATTAAAATTCAAAATGACTATAATCATAAAAATTTAAAATATATTAAAAACCCAAAAAAGAAATTTCCAAAAATAATAAAAATTTAAAGGATACTTCTCTTCAATAAAGTAGTGATTTTGTGGAAAAATCTTTAAAAATAAGTTTTTTGAAGTATTTATTTTTAATTTTAACAAATACTAATTTTTTTAAAAATATATTAAACATGATCCAAAATATAATGATTTAAAATATTTATGAATCAAAAAAACTTTTGATTCTATTTATTTATAGTTTGTTATGATATAAAAATATTTAGACTTAAATACTTTATAATTCTTAATTATATGTCTTTTATGACTCAAAATAAATAATAATCCATAATTTTTTTTTGAAAAAAAACTATATTTAATTAAATATGTTATTATCTAAAATTATATGATTTAAAAATGATTTGATTTAAAATATTACGACTCAAAATTTTATGAAAACAAAATAATATGATTCAAAAAACGTATGAACGGAAAATATTATGATCTTTAATATTATTCTTAATTAAAATTTTATAAGTGTTAAATATAAAAAACTCAAACTGATATTTAGCTTAAAAATAAAAAAAAAATTAGAAAGAAATAAAAAAAGTCAAAATATAAAAACAAAAATAAAAAAAATTACTAGTATCTTCAAGTATGTAGTAAACATATTAAAAAATAAAAACCAAAAAGAAAACCAAAAAAAAGAAGAAAGTTAAAACGTCAAAATCAAGTATATATCTATTAATTTTTTTTAGCAAAAAATAAAAATAAATAATAAAACCCACTTAATTGATGCTCGATAGACGTTCGTTGGGCATGATTAAATCATCAAGTCCGTATTAGCATTCGAACGCACAACGACGAAGTATTTGAGTTTGACGTTTGTGCCATTGAAGAAATTGGTGGTGGAAAATTGTTCTCGCAATTCTCACCATTTTTTAAGTTCTCACCGGAAACAGACCATACGTGTGTGTGTATATATATATATATATATATATATATATATATATATATATATATATATATATATATATATAGAGAGAGAGAGAGAGAGAGAGTTAGGTTATTGTATTCTAACTATCTATTATGTGCATATAAGATTGATTGTAGACAAATCATTTTTAGTTATTTTAAAAAGTAATTAATACATATTACATGTTTACCCATGGATCGTTTTACATATATAGGTATGGATCAATGTATACTTTTTTCAACAGGTATATTTCTATTTCAGTTTAGTTTAGACCTTTATGAAGTTTGCTATTTACAAAGAAAGGTCTCTCTCTCTCTCTCTATATATATATATAGTTTTTTACTTTATATTATACCTACAAAGTGTGTCGTTATAAGTAAAATTAATTTTTCTAAAATTATGATAAATAAAAGTGCCACTAAAAGAAGCACTAATTTAAAATCGCATGAAAATTAATTGGAAAAAATGTGTTACACAAAGTATTTTGTCTAATGTGATAAATGATAAAGTGCCACAGAAAAAGTAAAACGTTGCAACAAGTAAAACTAAGATTGTCACTTAAGGGTTTTAGTAAGAGCCCTAGTACTTACACTCTTGTCGCTAATTCTTTAAAAGACTTTTGGTGGCATTTTTCAGGTATTTAGTAGCATTTATTTTGTACCACTAAATGACGTTTTGTTTGTAGTGACCTACCCCCTTAGCTTGTCTTAGTGGATTTAAAATGTCTTTTTTGTTAATGTTTTTGTTTTTGTTGTGCCTTAGAATATCACATCATGCCATTTATTAGTTTTTTTTTTGAAAAGGAACTTTCTTAACGAGGGTTTCATGTCAACTTTTGCATACCGACTAATCATCCATTGCAAACATGAGGTTTTGCCTCGTGACCTGAAGTCATTGCAGACGAACTTCTATGGCTATAAGAGCTGATAGATTAATGTCAGAATTTGAGACTTTACCACGAACAATGAATGACGTCATAACCGGTGGCGGAACTACTAAGGGGTCAGGGGAGGCCATGACCTCCAACTTTTTTTATCTTTTAAGCTATAAGGTATATGAATAAAAATTGTAGAATAGTAAATAAGCAAGTTACATGTGAAGGTTCTTGACGAAGAAGACTCTATTTTGTTGCTTTTTTTTATTGAGTTAATGCTAAGGACAAATTCATTAAAACGATAGAGGCTATAAAAATCTTAAATCAATCGCAACCAAAATTTTATATTAAATATATGGAAGAATTAAACAAAAAAGATGACATCTCTCAAAGTAATCGAGGGAAATCAAGACAAAAAAATCAATCAAGATTTTAAAATATTTGAAATCCTTTAATCAAAAGGAATGAAAGAAAGTTTAAAAAAAATTTAAATACCCAAACCTTATCAACAATTATGATGAGAACTAAATCCAAGAAAAAGAGATTTAAAAATCTTGATGAATAGCCGCCAATGTGGCTCTCCTCTCTGTCACTTATCTCGTCGTTTCCTCCCGATCTAGCTGAGTTTCTATCATCGGAGTAGCAGCCGCTGCTCTCCGCTTGGACTGTGGTTCTCTGCTTCAACAACCGTCTCCGTATTCTTGTCTTGGCCTTCGACTGATTTTAGGTAAATTTCTATTTTTCAAATTTCCCTTTTTGTTTTCTTCTTAGTTAAACGTAATACATACAAGTTGCAAACCTAGAGTATCATATCACCTTACCTATGTTGTCATCACTCTATTGTAGTGTCTTTTCATTGTCCTTTATTTCTTAAAGGCTTAATATTAATATAACTATAATAGAAAAACTACAAAATATACCACTGTACTCTATAAAATACTATTCAATTTTAACAAAATTCTAATTTTTAATATATTATTATTAAAACAAGTCATTATTTTTGATTTGGGAATGGATATATTATTTTCTATTTTGCTGTTGTGTAGATTTTCTAAGAAAAACGAGTAGGATCGCAACACCATAATAAGTCTCGATTTCTGCCCCCTAGTTTTTGTATTTGTGTTCCGCCCCTGGTCATAACTCATCCAAAAGTAATAACAATCAAAGCCGCTCCGAAGTCACAACATGCCATTTAAGAATAGGCTACTAATAAAATGAAGTTCTCTCTTTAATTAACCAGAATACCTATTTCCTAAAAAATATCAATTATTTGAATGCTTAAGGGGAGAAAGGGGATCAAAAAACCCTTGGAAGTTTTTCCAATATGTTTGAATAGCACATTAATTTAATCTTTCCTTTAGTTTGACATAGTCTTTTTAATTTTATTCGAATACATCTACAATAAATATCAACATTTCAAAGTATCAATCATATTAGTTCAGAAATTGAAAATTAGCATAATCCAAATTCTAAATCAAACATATACTTGTTTAATAAATTAGTAGCAAACAGAATATACAACATGAGAATATGGCAAACGCATCACCATCCGAGAATTGGCATTGTCGGGCCCTCACCATAAAAGCTTATGAAATTTATTACTCATTTGGCCTATCAAAGCAAGTCAAGATGTAGTCATGTAGACAAATTCGTTAACATGCACCATACGGCATGACTATTTTTTGTGATAAGTTGAACACAATGGTTAGTAACCTACTTTTTCTTGATTAATCGATTACTCTTTTTACTACGCCAATTATAACACTAAATATAATACGCTTCCTACATTACTCATAAACTATTTTTTTCTCTAACAAAACATATCAATCTTTACTGATTTTTAGGATTTTTTTATAAAAAAAAGTAATTTTGAGTTTTTGAGTATGTGCTCTTGCAGTCATTTTTTATCACATTTTATTCTTTAGAAGCGCATATTTAGTCTCTTTCGATTACTTAGAGACTAGATATGCGGTTTTAAATATGCAAATGTGATGAAAATGACTACAAAAAGAACATACTCAAAAACTCAAAATTAATTATTTTTACAGAAAATTAAAAAACGTTAAATTGTTGTATTCCGACCATTTTCTACAAGTTACCTCACGGTAACGTACCCCACTGTCTAACGCTACCAAAGCTTGTAGGAAACCACCGGACAACCACTGCTTATTAGAGGTTTTACCGGTCTTTGACGATATTGTATAGCAGGTGTTTGTTTTCAAAAAATGGTCGGAGATGGTTGAAATCGTGTAAGACACTACTAGAAAAATTGCCTTTTACGACGTGCAAACCACGACACTCATTAATCTATGTTACGCAAAAGAGAGTGACATTAAAAAAGTGTCATCTCTTTAAAAAACTTTAATGATTTAGGTCACGCATTATTGCGTGCCCTTAAATTAGTGTCTAATCCAAAAAAAAAACACGGAGGGCACATCTAATAAAATACGTGTCGTCTATGGATGTCGATTTATAAATTTTATTGCAACGCGCGTTGCATCCCCTAATAAACAGGCGGGGGAAAAATGAAATCCTAAAAAAATGAAAACACCCACCTTCCTTTTTTCTCCTTTCCCTCTTGCCCTCCTTTCCCCTTTACCCTAATTATTGACACTCAAATGAAAAGGAACGACTAGACTCAAAGTTGAAATTGGTCGGAGAATACAGTCTACGATGCAAAGTTGAAAAAGAACAACTCAGAAAAATCTGTAATGCTGTGAGAATGCTTCTAACTCTTGAGGACAAAGATCCGTGAAGAATCTTCGAAGGCGAAGCTCTCATGAGGACCATTATCTAGGGAAAACTTCATTGAACGCTGTCTTCCAACCCTCGTCTTCATTGAACATACTATTTATTATCAAAAAATCATAGGGACCGTTATCTAGGGATTTTTTCAAGGAGTGCTTTGTGCAATGTTCTCTACCTCGGCTCTCTTCACCTGCAAGCGACCTCAGCTCACCTCTTTCCACCGGAGACCTCAGGCTCACCTCACCTCACTGGAGACTGAAACGATTGCTCAAGTTTCTAAGCCCTAGGGCTGATTAAGTTATGTTTATCATGCTCTCGACACACCTCAACAACACCACTAAAACACATTCTTAGTCGTCGACTTACTCTGCTAACCAATGTTCTCCATATCGCCTACTTCTTGCCTTCCCATGGTTCGCTAATTAGATCCGATTCGCCAAAGCTCATGACTCCATGTGAGTTCTTCCCTTTGTGTTGTATCTGAAGAAATTAGAAAAGTTTATGATCAATGTTCATGATAATTACCTGATTTACCTGATTGAAATCACTCTCCGTAGACAAATGAATTGAGCACAAAAAAAGTGAATTTGGAAAATTTTTATTTGTTCACTCGTGAACCATGAGAGCAGGTAACCTGTTTGAATAAATGAATATGAGACGTTACTTTTAAAATTTCTGATTGCGAGAGAAAAAAGAAGAAACCTATAGAGCATGTAACCTAGTTTCATATGTAATTTCATTAAGTTATTTAGCATACCCAACTAATTGAGGGTTAAATGTTTGTTTTCATTACTGTTAATCTATTGTTTCCATATGGACCGGGTAATCTATTGTTTCCTGCATTTACCCTTTCATCATTTTCGCTTTCCTTTTGCATTTTATATGCTTTTGAGATAATCTGCTATCAGACAAGATGTATGTCTATTTCTGTCTGACCTATTAGTTTCCCACTAATATTGATTAGATGAGTAGGGTGACTTGTTATCATGTATGCTTGCCACATAAAGTTGTATTTTGCCATGCTTGAGTGACTTGCACCAATAGTTATTAAGCAAAAAGCTTGTAGTGGGTGATTTAGTTTTATTAGTTAGAGTTCACATGGTTATCAAAGTAGTTCACTTTAGAGATTTGCTGGAGGCTGCTGTTGCTATATGCTACACCCAGCAGCATATTGTTGTTGTTGTGATATCCTAAGTCCTAACTTTTTACAAGTCTTCCCTCATTTATTCTCACCATTTTTTTAATCTATTTATCCTTGACAACACTTGGTTTATTACCTTTCTAAAGATATTGAAAAATCCTAGTAATTCATGTTGTTTGTTATAACTTCACTCAAAGTTTGACCTGAACTATTTTGCTAATGTTCTCATATATCCTTTTCTTAAATCATAATTTTCAGGGTCTATATTTTTGTGTTCCATTTCGTGAACAACTACTCAAATATTATGAGAAGGTTAAAAATCCAGATGTAGAAGAAAATCTCCTTACATGTTTGGCAGAACTCTTTACACAGGTACACATTTTTACTTGTAAATAAGCTTTTAATGGTAGTTATTCTTTTCTTTTAATCACTTTATATTCTACACAATGGGATTTTTCCATAGCTGTAACCATTCCATATTTTTTTTAAGTTGCATTTTATTTTCCTCATGATTTATATTCACCATTTGGGTTACTTGTATCAAATTAGTACACAAAAGAAGAAAACATGTGTTATTGCTCCAAAACGCTTTGTACAAAGAGTGAAGAAAGAAAATGAACTTTTTCGTGGCTTTTTCCATAGCCCTTGGTTACATGGGTTCACAAAAACTTTCAGGTATATTCATATCTTTATTATTTTTCATTTTACTTAGCTTACCAATATCAAATATTAAACTCATCAATTGTCCTAATTTTTCCAATTTCAGGGTATACTCACAAACGAAACAAAGTGTTTAAGATGTGAGATTGTAACTGCAAGAGATGAGACACTCTTAGATCTGAGCCTTGATAATGAGCAAAACAGATCCATTACAAGTTGCCTAAAGAACTTCAGTTCCACCGAGACTTTAAATGCTGAGGATAAGTTTTTCTGTGATAAGTGCTGCAGGTTTCTACTTTTATTTTTTATTTTTTATTTTTTTTGTAATAATGGTTTTTTTTATGAAGGAAATGTAAAGATGTTTTGTTTTACAGTTTAC
Organism: Lactuca sativa; assembly: GCF_002870075.4. Taxonomy (NCBI): domain Eukaryota; kingdom Viridiplantae; phylum Streptophyta; class Magnoliopsida; order Asterales; family Asteraceae; genus Lactuca; species Lactuca sativa. Next base: position 159,156,996 of record NC_056624.2, on the reverse strand, counting down.
AGGAAGCACAGAAGAGGATGAAGATCAAGAAACAACCGCATATTTTAGTGATACATTTGAAGCGGTTCAAGTGCATGGAACAGCTGGGAAGGTACAAGAAGCTGTCATACCGTGTTGTGTTTCCACTTGACCTGATAGCATGTTGCTATATGTTTGAATATCAGTGTGGACCCACCTAATGGGATATGGCTGCTGAAATCTGCCTTTCACTTGATTGTTCTCCTGTATTTTATTTTGGTTATGGTTTGACCACGTGTCATTACAGGGACGTACATTACTTAGAATTTTTCATTTTATTCATTTCTACATTATGACAAATCTATAATTATGAGCATACTTCCATGTCTTGCTTGCTTTTCAGTTTTTTGGTGAGTTGTGCACAGTTTGATGTTGTGAAAGCATCTGGATTGGTTCCTCCTGTGATGCGATCATACAGTAATAATATTAATGGGGATTAGGATTTGACAGAAGGTAAATTGATGACATGACAACAACAAATACTAGGAAAGAAGGGTATCTTGGTCCGCTTGAGTATACTTCATATGCTGATTGCTACAAGCAAAAGTAAGCATTCAAGTCTTGTACCGTTTCGTTTCTAAACTGTTGTGATCCAAGAAAACAGAGAGAGGAAAAAAGGAATAACCATATATATTAAATTTGTAGTCCATAAAGTCAGAAAAGACACAGCCCCTTCCCTTCCTTTACTTCTTGTTCAATTTTCTTTATGTTGTACATTCCAGTAACTGATTTTTCATGCTGCAGGTTCTGTTTGAAGATTTGGGCAACTTTAAGCAGGTTAACTCTGCCCTCTTCACATTTTATTTTCTCACAACATTTTGGCATTGAAATTTAACATTGGTGATCCAGAAACATAATGCTCCAAGCAATAATGATGTTCTTTATCACTCAGTATTATTGGCTAGCACTTTGTATCTCTTTCAAGCATGTATATCTTCATAGTGCATTTGAAAAGTTGTTTTTACTCCATTAATTCCCACTTTTTTAGTCAATTAAATTTTAAAATGTGCTTACCATATTCACCAATGATGTTGCAATATTGGTGATATGTTGATAGCTAAATCTTCCAGTATTTCACTCTTTTCTATTTTCTTAACTCTCATAGCAACACAATGTTCTTATTATATTTCATTTTGGAACAACTTTTTTTAGTACGTTCATAGGCTGGCAGCTCGATCAGTTCATTATTATCATCATCTAGGACCAATTCTACAAGACTCCGGGTTCTTCTTGCTATATGTATAACTCAATGCTCGGATCTTTCTTTATTCATAAAAGTCATTCTTTATGTCTCTAAAGTCCTAATGATCATATTTATAAGTATGTTTCTTTTTCGTGAAGGAACTTGGGCAGGAAAGAGCATATGTCAGTGAGACATTATTCACCTTTGTCTTCCTTTCCTTTGTCCTGGTAATTATTCTTTCCATTTAATGTTTTGTAAGCTCTAATTACTTTGCATTTATGATTGTTATGTACATTCAGTTCCAATGGTTTTCTTTATTACTGATGGAACTGTTGAAAATGAGAGAAAAATCTGTGAAGTTATAAAGAAACAACTAGAAAACAAAGGATTAGAATTGGCCCCACGTATTAACACGTTTGGTATAGGTATTGCTTCGCATTATTATTCCCTCCTTTTACTATACATAATTATTTTATTTTTTTGACAGAGACAATAAGTAGTTTGTTTTTAATTGTAAGTGTGATTGACATTGCGTTCTCCTTAAATTTTATTTCCACTTTTTCTTAGATCTGAAAGATTTGATAAGCTTGCATACCTTGTTGTTTCCTTGATTGTGCAGGATCATACTGCAATCATTACTTTTTGTGAATGCTTGCAATGATTGGCAAGAGTCATTATGATGCTTCTTACAATGCAGGTACATAATTCATATGTGTTTCAAAACATTAAAATTTAAATGGAGGGGAAGCCAAGGAGTTTGTTCCTCTTCTTTTTGTGTTCTATTCTTTTACCCTTGGCTTCTAGTTATTTGTATTTGTTGTCATCTGTTTTTATCTTTTTGACACAATGCAACATGTTGCTGCTGAAGGCATAGCCTTGGTCAAACAGGCAGAAGATGCTGCAAGTAATAAGAAGGCAGAAAAGAGATTGCAGGTTGATCTTGCTACACGTCCAATAATGATCTTTAGGGTATGCTAGAAGGATTGGAGATTGCAGTTAAGATTTTATCTAATACTTCACGCCAAGGACTTGATGAATTTAAGCTAGCAATGTTTTACTTGATTTGGACATGAACCCTAAGATATCATATTTTGACATGGCTAGAAGCTTTGGAGGAAAGGAGACTCAAGCAAAAGTAAGCACACAGAGAGTTGTTGGCACATAGTAAGCTAGATAATGCAATTGTATATAAATGAGTTCATTTTTTATAACATTTACTCACTATTGGAATAATTATTTGTATTTGACATATTAGTGAAATAAATTATCTTTGTTATTTATGGTATTTTATTTTGTATTATGAGATTTTTAATGTATTATTTACTTTGAAAATTAGTAAATCTATAAATAATATTTTTTTTAAACATTTAAAATTATGATACGCAAAAATGTGTGTCATCTTCATTTATGACATGGCCTTTCTTGACAGGGGCTTTCTTGATACGCATTGCGTGTCATTAACACGCGCGTCGTAAGGTTATGACACGCGAATGCGTGCCGTCTTCCTTTATGACAGGGTCTTCCTTGATACGCATTACGTGTCGTAAATGCGCGTCGTCTATAGACGACGCGCAAAAACGCGTCGTCTCTCTTTATGATAGGGCCTTCCTTGATGCGCATTTGCGCGTCGTTTGAGCCTTTTACAACGCGCAATGAGCGTCGTAAAAGGCTGTTTTTCTAGTAGTGACATCTAATTTCTAGGTATTCTTCTTGACCTTTGAGTTAAGATTTATTTGCAAGAATGGTCCCTAATGACATTTTCGTAATTTCCAGATGCAACGTGGTACGCTAGGTGTACACCTTGGTACACATGGCGTGGTAGAATGTTGAGCATACGCTAGTGTGCAGGACATACGTAGCCAGGGTCCAAACCTTAAATTTTAGGGGTCTGACCCTATTTAAGCACCTTTATAGCCTCATGCACCCTGTTATCGTCAGCCCACATCCTAAAGTGTGTGAGTGCATTGTGAAGCTTGTGAAGAGCCCTCTTTGGTGTCATTTTGGAGCCTTTAGAGTAGAAGGAAGAACCTTATGGTTGTGGATTTGCTCTCAAGACCTTGGGTCCAACATTTTCTCTTCATTGTGCATCTTATGGAGGTTAAAAGCTTCAACATTGGTGTATGTTTCTTATGGATCTAGTTTAGCTCGAAGTTGTCACCTTTTTGTCCCGAACTTGGTCTTTGTGAGTAGGAGATACTCGAAGAAGTTTTGAGTTGTCCTTTCTCAAGTTTTAAGGTGTGTTAAGTCATAATTAAAAATGTGTTCTTGGTTATTAGTTTCTTCCCATGGAATCGCTAGTTTGTCTTAATGGGTAAAGAAATTATGGTTTTTGAAGCTAAGGTCTTAACAACCATGCTAGACCATAAACTCAGAAACTTTATGGTTAACGACATCTTTTTGAGCCTAGATTTGGATTTTGGACCTAAGTGCTTAAGGATTTAGCACTTACTGCCTTAAGTGGAGAGTAGTCGCGTACGTTAGGCGTACCAAGGGGTATGTTGCGTGTACATGGTCAGCTCCCCGACTCCGGTCAACCATGCAGTACGCCCCGTATATGTAAGGAGTACGCCCAACATACTCACCGAATCTACTCGGTTGACTCAGTTGACTTTGACCTAGATTTTTCTAGGGTTTGACTTAGGGGTATTTTAGGTATTTTGACATATATACTAAGATTGTGTCCTTGAATTTATTAAGGTGATTGGTAGATTTTATCTCGGAGCGGCGTGCTATTCAGTTTGCTTATCTATTTGTGAGGTGAGTTTTCTCACAGTATCCATTGGTCCAAGGCACTATACCGACCCATTATTGTGTTACTCGGAATGATAGTACTATATGGTTTGTCTGTGATTGTATGATGGGTTGAAATATACCCTAGGGTGGGGCCCACTATAGTATGTTTGTGTTAAAATATACCTAAGGGCGGGGCCCACTACAGTATGATCAGGTTGAAATAGACCCCATGGCGGGGTCCATATGTGTTTTCGGGATGGATTATACCCGAGGGTTAAGCCCAATTGTATGTTTGGTATCTGGTACTTTGGAGAACTCACTAAGCTTTATGCTTGCAGTTTATGTTTATGGTTTTAGGTACCTTTGGATCGATAGGAAATGACCCAGCATGATGGCACAACATCCTCCCATCATGATTTTGCATTTGAAATATATGTACTCTAATGTTTTCAATATAATCACTTGGTGTTGCTTTTGAACAATTAATGAATTATTTGATAAACTTTTTAAAAGAAAAATTTTATTACCGTTTTCGAGACATTACAAATCGGCGGTGACAGGTGGCACGTGTGGTAGTCGGTGCATGCTTCTCAAATCGAGAAAAGGCATAATGATCCTTTGGAATTTGTTGCATACCTTGAGAGGAGAGGAATGATGATGGTTTGGTCAGAAATACATGGTAGGAGCGGTGGTTTCTAGCTTTTCCCGTAAGTTCTTCATCCTCTTCGGTGACACTTCATCTTCTTCAGCTTATGTCGTTGTCAGAGTTGCTTTTTTTGTTGTCGTCTTCCACCTAGCCTTCTTCCACCTAGCGGGAGACTTCTTCAACATCCTTCTCATCTCTTTTCTGTAACCTTCATCGCGCATCGGTTGCCTTCCGGCAACCCATGTGGTGGTGGTGTCACATGGTTTTTCGGGGGGAGATATAGGGAAATAAAAGATGTGGGTTTGCTCACAGTGGGAAGAAGAGGCAGTCAGGTGAAAAAGGTGGCAAACGGTCATACAAATAGTAGTGTTATGTTGTTAAACGGTGGGACAGTGGTCACTACGAATAAAATGTCATATAATGGCACACATTTTTAATGGAATATGTTTGATGTACCATTATATCATGGTTTTAGTGACGCTTTTTATAAGCCATTAAAAAAAATTAATATATTTAGTTGATGGGTTTTGAGAAATACAACAATCCTATGGTGTACATGCAAAACCCTAAAGCTTTGGATCCAAGTTACAAACCCTAGATCTAGCATACAAAAATTGAAAATAACAACTAAAACAAGTTTAGATGATTACCTTTCACAAGTAGCAAGAATATTCAACTTCAAGAGCTTAGTATCACAATTGTAATACCTCTAATGCTTTATAAACACAAAGGCAAGAAGATGATATTGGAGAGAGGGAATGGAGGCTCCAAATTCGGTTCTAGAACTTTTGGGAATAAGTGGTAGCCGATTTTGGGTGCCCTAGGGTCCTTTATATAGGTGTGTTGTTAGGGTTTCAGCCAAAACCCTAATTGGATAGCTTAGGGCTTAAGCAGTCCAAAGAACCTCTGGAATAAGGCCATGGGCGAAATCATAGTGGGCTTCCACTCTAATTTTCGTCCCCTTTATATCCATAAGGATCTACAACCCAACTCCAATTATCTTATAATTGGCAATACCAGTCCCTTTTGTTTAATTAATCTCTTTTAGCCACAAAATCCATTCTTAATTAAATCTTGACCAATATTAATTAAATGACTAATATTATAAAAGCCCTACATTATTAATGCGTAGTTGGAAAAAGCCCCAATATTTTTTTTATTATTGCTATGGACACAACTTTCTTGTAGAATTGTCGTTCTAGCCCACTTAACGAGTTTCATGGTTAATTTGGTTAACTTTTTTGCAAAATCAGTCCTAAAAAGTTCAAATTTGTCCCTAAGGTTTGCAAAAAGTTACACCACATGGTTTTTTAACATTATTTTTTGTTTTTTGTATACTTTATTTATTTTTGGGTTTTTATATAAATATATACACATTTTTTATTTTCTTTTTTATATATACATTATTTATTTATTTTTTAACTTTATTTTTCAACAATTTGATTTTTTCTTTACATTTTGTTTTCTATTTTTTTAGTATATATATAGAGTATATTAGAGTTTTTTTTGGTTTTTTTATTTTTCTTTTCGTATTATATTTTTAATTTTTTCATCTTTTTATTTTTCTTATTTGTTTTCCAATTATTTGTTTTTTTTGTATTTTTATCTTTTTATTGAATTTTTTCAAAAAATGTTAAATGTATTAATATATTAGAGTATATTACAATTTTGATTATTTATAGTTTTTGTAATTGTTTATTTTTATTCAAGTAAATAAAATAATTATGTTTATATTTGTAATTTCGGTCCAATTTATTTTCTTTTTATTCATTTTCTCTTTAGTGCTATTATTTTTACGTTACGAAAAAAAAAAATTAAAAAAAAGTTGGCTTTTTTATTGAGAGACAGTGTTTTAATGTCATACATAACTTGCAAATTAAATCATATTTTTATATGTGATATCAATAGTTTAAAATTTAAAATTCAAGATTATATTTTTCAATTTGATAATAGACTAAATAAAAGAACAATAAATATAATAGTCGGTCTCTATAAAAAAACTTGTTAGAGTGATTTAAATTGAATTCAAGTTCGTTTACTTGAATTTAAATAAATAAAAACATTAGAAAAACCATAAATAATAAAATAGAAAAAAAATAGAAAAAAAGGTAATAGAAAAATCAAATTGTTGAAAATTAAAGTTTAAAAATGAAAATAAATAACATATATAAAAAAAAGAAAATAAAAAATGTATATATATTTATAAAAAATCGAAAATTAATTAAGTAAACAAAATACAAAAATAAAGTTAAAAAACCATGTGGTGTAATTTTTTGCAAAACTCAGGGACCAAATTTAATTTTTTTAGAACTGATTTTGCAAAAAAAAAATAACCAACTTAACCATGAAACTCGTTAAGTGAGCTAGAGTGATAATTCTGCAAAAAAGTTGTGGTCATAGCAGTGATAAAAAAAATATTAGGACTTTTTCCAATTATGCATTAAAAATTTAGGGCTTGTATAATATTGGTCCTTAATTAAACAATATGATCTCTCTTTTAATATACTATTATTATAATATATTAATAAACCATAATATCCTTTCTCTCCATTAATCATCTATTCAAGCTGCTTTGGTTAAGGCAACCCAAAAGGACCATGATACATCCGGGGTCAAGTACATACCATATATAGTTATGGACTAGACACTAATCCAACAGTCTCCCACTTGGATAAGTCTAATAACTATAAATCCAAGTACGACTTTAGGATCCGATTACCAATCGTAGCTCTCAAAAGATGTTGTCGAACTGTGACTCGTCCTTTAGACAAGGGATCGTACAGTCCTCCGTTCAAGATAACGTGCGAACAAGTACATGGAACATAGTCATACTTATTGTCCAGCAGTTTGTTTCTCGATCTCTGATTCGTTTGACATAGAACTTAATTGAACACATTAATTCAGTCCTAACCGGGCCCGACACATAAGTCAAACCAAATTATCAAGGGGCCCATATATCGCTTTTTACCCTCTTAGGATAAAAGGAACTGATAAACTTCAACTTATATGCATTTACTATTCACTCATCAAATCATACACAACAATGCGTTTTATAAGATCAAGTTGCTAATGCGTTTACGCATTATCAATGCACATCCAACTTGCAAATAATAAACCATATATCTAGGTTTAAAGACTATATGATATTATCGTCTTGTGATCACTCATGATAAATTCCATGAAGTGATACCAGCAAGCGTGGGTTTAATCCAATGCTCAAATCTTATTTCATAAGCACTCATGAATATTGCAGCAAACTTTTGCTATGTCTAATACACTTTAGACAATCTACAAGCCAATTCATGATAGTCTTCATTGATACCTACTTCCAAAGTATGAGCGACTTTGGACTGTTCAAATAATCTTATTATTCAAGAAGTCAAAATATGCAAAGTAAAACAATAGGTAAGTAACTAACACAAGACAGTAACTTTACTTATAAATAATACTCCTTTATTTAATAATCAAATGTTAATTACAATTTATCTATTACACGTTTCAAAGCTATCTAATCTAAACTAATATCATCCTTCAGCACAATGCTCCTAGTGTGCTGCAAGTGCTTAGTCGTACTCCGTCCCTTCGTAAGGGGATATGTTGGGTTATGCTCTGACGATACCCTCTTTACCACGAGGAGTCCCTCTTCTACCCGATGGCTAATAAAGTGATATTTCCTGTTGATATGTCGGGATCTGCCATGATCCCTCGGTTCCTTGGTCAAGGCAACCGTTCCTTCCTTATCGCAGGAAATCTCCATAGCCTCTTTTATGGCTGGCACAACTCCAAGGTCTCCGATGAAGTTCTTCAACCATATTGACTCCTTTGACGCTTCGCTCGCTGCTATGTACTCTAATTTGCACGTTGAATCAGCTATAGTCTCCTGCTTCGAACTTTTCCAAGTCACTGCTCCTCCATTCAGGGTGAAGACCCATCCCGACTGAGAGCGGTAGTTGTCCCGATCTGTCTAAAAGCTGGCGTCACTATACCCTCGCATCCTTAAGTGATGACTTCAGAATCACTTTGGTCCTCCGAAGGTACTTCAGAATATTCTTAACTGCGGTTTAATGTGCTCTGCCAGAGTTACCTTGATATCTGCTGACCATGCTCAAAGCGAAGGCCACATCAGGGCGAGTACAAGTAATAGCATACATGATTGAGCCAACTGCGGAAACGTAAGGTACTCGGCTCATCTCTGCTATCTCGACTTCGGTACTTGGGCTTTGAGTCTTACTCCACTTGGCATTTCTTTGTATCGGTAACTGCCCTTTATTGGAATTCTCAATACTAAAACATTTTAGTACCTTTTCCAAGTAAGTATTCTGACTAAGTCCTATTATCCTTTTACTCCTGTTTCTCACTATCCTTATTCTCAGAATATAGGCAGCCTCTCTGAGGTCCTTCAAAATGAAGCACTTCCCAATCCAGGACTTAACCTCCTGCAGGGTTGGGATGTCGTTTCCTATGAGCAGTATGTCATCGACATACAATACGAGGAAGCTAACTATACTACCACTGGCTTTGACATAAACACATGCCTCATCCTCGCTTCACAGGAAGCCAAACTCTTTGACTTTCTCATCGAAACAAAGATTCCATCTGCGAGATGCTTGTTTCAATCCATAAATGAATTTCTCAAGCTTACACATTCTATTAGGGTGTTTCACATCAACAAAACCCTCTGGCTGACTCATGTAAACATCCTCAGCCAACTTCCCATTAAGGAAAGCGATTTTGATGTCTATCTGCTATATTTCATAATCATGAAACGCAACTATGGCTAGCATAACCCTTATAGACTTTATCTTCGCAACAGGTGAGAAGGTCTCATCATAGTTAACTCTAAGAGTTTGAGTAAAGCCCTTCGCAACCAATCGTGCCTTATAAGTGTGTATTTTCCCATCCATGTCGGTCTTCTTCTTGAAGATCCACTTGCACCCGACCGTCTTACGACCCGACGCATTGTCAACCAAATTCCAAACTTGGTTTTCATACATGGACTGAATCTCGCTATCCATATCCTTTTTCCACTTCGCAGACTCCAGGACTGCCATGGCTTCGTTGTAGCTGTTGTATCACCTTCGATAGTAATATGAAAACCATAAAACTTCGGTGGAACACTAACTCTACTGGAACGTCTAAGAGGTAGGGACTCGTCAAGCGGTTCAACAGGACTTTCCTCCTTAGGTTGAGTGCCAGTGTTAGAGATTCCTTCATAACTTGATTCTTGAAGCTCTTCAAGATCAATTTGCCTCCCACTGTCCCCTTGGCTTATGAGTTCTTGCTCTCGGAAAACTCCTCTTCTCGCAACAAAGACAACATTGTCACTCGGTGTAAAGAAGAGATATCCAAAGGACTTCTGTGGGTAGCCAATGAAAATACACCACTCACTACGAGGTTCGAGCTTGTCGTGAGTCTCTCGTCTTACGAAAGCGTCGCAACCCTAAACCTAAATGTTTGCCAACGAGGGAGCTTTTCCTGTACACATCTCGTGAAGTGTTTTGGCAACCTTTTTCGTGGGGAATAAGTTAAGGATATGGGTGGCAGTCTCAAAGGCATACCCCGAAATGAGATAGGTAACGAAGCCTGAGTCATCATGGAACGAACCATGTCTAGCAAGGTTTGATTACGCCTCTCAGCCACACCGTTCAATTGCGTTGTCCTAGGCGGTGTCAATTGCGAAACGATTCCGCATTCCTTGAGGTAGCTGTGAAATTCAAGACTAAGGTACTCTCCACCTCGATCGGATCAAAGCATCTTGATTTTCCTGCCCATCTGATTCTCCATTTCTTGCTTAGACTCTTTGAACTTTTCAAAGGTTTCTGACTTGTGCTTGATTAAGTAGATATACCCATATCTGCTATAATCATCAGTGAAAGTCACATAGAAGCGGCTTGCATCCCTTGTAGTGGATCTAAAGGGCCCACACACATCGGTGTTTATGAGAGCCAATAAACCCTCACCCCTTTCACAAGAACCAGTGAATGGTGACTTGGCCATCTTTCCAAGTAAACAAGACTCGCACATGTCATCGTCCCTAAGGTCGAATAACTCCAACACTCCATCCTTTTGGAGTTGGGCTATGCGTTTCTTGTTGACATGTCCAAGACGAAAATGCCACAAGCATGCTTTGTCCAAACTATTGGAAGCGTCGATATGCAACACATCATTTCCTAAGTTGTCTACAACCATCATAGTTTCATATATTCCATCACAAGGCAATGCTTCAAAATAGAAAACACCATTAATAAAAGCATTAATAGAACCTTTTTCATTATCAAACGAAAATCTAAATCCTTGTTTATATAAACCATGAAAAGAAATGATGTTTCTTGCCATTTCTGGTGAATAGCAATAAAGTCCTAACCCACTGCTAAGCACTAAAGAGTAAACTCCAATCTTTGTGATAGGCGACAATCTTCTGTTCCCCATGATCAAGTTTATCTTTCCATGCTCCAAATCCTTATTTCTTCTTAGGCCCTGCAAATCAGAACAAATGTGAAAACCATATCCTGTATCAAGAACCCAAGAAATAGCATGCGATGAGTTATTAGATTGAATAGTATAAATACATGCGAAGGACAACTTGATCTTCCCATCCTTGATATCTTGTAGATATTTCGGGAAACTTCATTTCCAATGCCCCTTCTCATGGCAGTAGTAGCACTTTGCATCCTTTGGGTTGGAGGAGGGTGCAGCGGGACCAACATTGGTTCCACTAGAAGAGGTACCATCATGGGACTTTCCCTTATAGTGGCTCTTTGTAGGAGCCTTCCTCTTCTTACCATTCCCCTGCCTAATAGCCAAGATGGGGCGGCTATAGTGGGAGTTGATGCAACTAATTTGTCCTTGAGGTTGCTCTCAACAGTCCTCAACAAGACTTGAAGCTTACTCAAGCTGACCTACTCCTTGTTCATGTGGCAGGTCATGCGGAACTGGTTGAAACAAGGTGGAAAGGAGTGAAGAATGATATCAATCGCCAACTCCTTATCTAAGTTAACATTTAACTTCAGCAGCCGGTCGACATATCCTGCATTTTCTGTAGATGTGCAGTGATAGACTCTCTGTCCCTCATCTTGGTCGTGATCATTGAAGTAATGATCTCGTACCTCTCTTGCCTGGCACTTTGGTGGTACCTGTCTAGTAAATCCTATTGCATCTCATAGGGATATTAGTTCTCATAGGACTTTTGGAATTCTATAGTCATAGTCACGAGCATGATGCAATGGACTTTCGTAGCATCTCGCTCGTGGGCCTCAAAGGCAGTGATCTCCTTCGGAGTAGCAGTGTTGACATTCACCTCCTTCAGTTCCTTATTGAGGACATAATCCTTGTCCTCGTAGCGGGTAACCATTCGAATATCGCGGTTCCAATCATTGAAATTGGTCCCATCAAAAATCACCCTCCCAAACATGTTCATGAGTGAGAACGAGCTGGAAGAGGTTGAGCCTGAAGCGTTGTTGTTGTTCGAGTTAGACATCTGAAAAGGAAAAGAGAAAAAGTTTGATTAGATAAGAATCCCCAAATAAACACCCAAATGAGAAATTAGGCCTAGGATCCAACAACATTATTTTCGATTTAGAAGAGGGATGCCATAATCTAAACAACAAATAATTTGAAGGTAAGTGAATGATGATTCACTAATTTCCACCATGAAAAACGAAAAGCAAATTAAGTATTAAATGTATTGAAAAATCCTATATCTTTTGAGATCCATTGAACTTTTCAATGACATGTTTAAATCTCGATATGCCCTTCAAGTTTATGATTGGGATACCGAGGATCACACACAAGGTGTGAATAACCATGAAAATGTACTTGGTGCCCCGAATGTTAAAGTCGCCTAATCAATGTGTCGGTTAGTCACACATGCTCCATTGATCTATGACAAACATCGAGTCACCTTTTTCCACCTTTGCTAGACCCAAATTAGTGTGTTGGTTAACCATACACGCTCCACTAACGTCTTGGAAAGGGTACAAAGTGTAATTTCATGGAATAGCATCATTTTCACATTTTTCCTAAAGTAACTAAGATTGGGAATTTAAAAAAAACATTTAGTTACTTTATTTATCATTATACTTTTAATGAGGAATTAGTTTCCCTATCCTACCCGTTCGGCTAATGACCCTCCGCCAATCAAGGAAGCGGTGGGTGAGAGTGGACACCCATTAAACTGTCATTTTATAGGCAACAACCTTATACTCCCCTTATAGACCGGCTTCATGAATGAGACCTATTAACGGTAAGACTAGCATTAATCTTATACATATATACAATCATTATTCTAATATTATAATAGTATAAGGTTTGAATTTTAAACTTGTAAAATTCTAGGGTTTAGAATTTAAATATTTCAAAAATTAAACATTTTGAGGGCAAGTTTTGAAACATTTCAAAACTATCTAGATCAAAATTCAAATAATGTAATTAAATAATTAATTGTTGATTATCTAATTTTGACCTAATCCAATTCCATGATTGATATTTCAATCAAATAATTCAAATAATTAAGGTTTATCATATAAGGCAATAATTATCTAATTAATTGATAAATATCTTTTATTTTGACATGGGTAATCACATCATATTAATAAAAATCAGATCTTATTAATTAAAAACATTTTTGGTAATTATCCGAAGTCAAAATAAGCCAAAATCCTGTAAATCCCTCTGTCTGACACTCCGACTCGCCGAGTCACCAGTTGGACTCGTCGAGTTCATCTGGGGACTCGACGAGTCTATCAAGAAGAAGGTAGATTTATCGATTTCAAGCAATGAATAAACACACAATGCGTCAAATACAATAGAAACCAGGCAAGTCTCTGATACCACTGATGGGTTTTGAGCAATACAACAATCATATGGTGCACATGCAAAACCCTAAAGCTTTGGATCTCGGTTTCACTATTGTACATGCAAATTATCCAAAGCTTACAAACCCTAGATCTAGCGTACAAAAACTGAAATAACAACTAAAACAAGTTTAGATGATTGCCTTTCATAAGTAGCAAGAATCTTCAACTTCAAGAGCTTAGTATCACAATTGTAATACCTCTAATGGCTTACAAACACCAAGGCAAGAAGATGATCTTGGAGAGAGGGAATGGTGGCTCCAAATTTGGCTCTAGAACTCTTAGGAATAAGTGGTAGCCGATTTTAGGTGCCCTAGGGTCCTTTATATAGGTGTGCTACCAGGGTTTCAGTCAAAACCCTAATTGGATAGCTTAGGGCTTAAGCAGTCCAAAGAACCCTCTGGAATAAGGCCATGGACGAAATCATAATGGGCTTCCACTTATTCCTAAGAGTTCTAGAGCCAAATCCAATTATCTTATAATTGGCAATACCAGTCCCCTTTGTTTAATAAATCTCTTTTAGCCACAAAATTAATTCTTAATTAATTCTTGACCAATATTAATTAAACAATACGATTTCTCTTTTAATATATTATTCTTATAATATATTAATAAACCATCATATCCTTTCTCTCCGTTAATCATCCATTCAAGTTGTTTTGGTGAAGGCAACCCAAAAGGACCATGCTACAACCGGGTCAAGTACATACAAAAAATATAGTTATGGACTTAGACATTAATTTAACATTAGTAGCATTCAATATTTTAAGTCACTAAATATTCATAGTTATTAATGGAATAATGAATTAATATGCTAGTAAAACTTTTGTATAATAAAAAATATTACACAAATAATTTTTATAATAAGTAAAAAAATTCAGTTATAATATAAACATTTTTTCTCTCATAATTTTGACTAAATAATATAATTAAGTTCGATTGTGTTTATTGTGTAATGTGTTTTCCTCCAATAGCCTTAACCTAAAGAAACATGATATATCGCGACCAAATCTGAAACCCATTTTTAGTTTCCCACTCCCTCTAATGCTGATCTGAATGCACCATAACCACCCTCGCTTCGTCGACACAGAACCATCATGTCACCGTCGCTCCACTTCGTCGCCAACCTATGCTGCTCCGCCGTCTCCGTTGTAGCATCTTCGGTCCACGTTGACATCTCTTCCCCTATATGTATTTGATGCCTTGATTAGCTATAATATTTTTGTTCCTTGAGTTATTTTTTCATCTACATCTCCAAATTTATGTTCCCACTCTTCCTGTATTTAATTAATTCCGCTAATTGAATACGATTCAAGCATAATTGAGTGTTGTTATGTTGTTTGGATGTGAAATTAGAATTCAATCATAAAAAGTCGAAATCAAAATAATTTTACGAGATTAGGAACATAGACCTATGAGTACAATTAAAAGGCTCAGCAGCTTGATTTACGACCATTTATTATCTAATGTAGCCTTTTTGTATCTCCACGGGTTCCTTTAATGTCTATTTGCTTCGTAGGGTGAATAATGTCAAACGACTTCACTATGTTTCTCCAATTTGACTCATTTGTATTATTTGGTCATAAATTATTTATATTTATATGTATATCTGTATGATTTAATTCCCCTTTCGTAGAGTAAATTAATAAGAGAGAGAGAGAGAGAGAGAGAGAGAGAGAGATGTCAAAGAAACCTAACTTTGGGAGTCTGTGTCTAGAGTTGGCTTCTCTGCTTTCAGGTTTACCTTTTTTCACTTATACATTGTGAGCTTGCGAAGATTTGTATGTATAATTATAGAAAGAATTAAGGAAAAAAAAGTAGAGTGAAAGCAAATTTTTGTTACATTGAACATTTTTAGTTTGTGTATCACTAGTCATGAATGTGATTATATTCTACATTCTGATTGAATGAATTAGTTCTAGAATTTCTCTATATTGTTACGATCATCAATTCAAATTATTTAAATGAGTCATAACTCATAACCCCCACTCACCTAATGTCAATATAGAAGTCTCTACTCTCTAGTATCCTTAGGATTTCTAAATCCTAATTGAAGTTATCAAATTGCATGGATAAATTGTTCTTGAATTGACCCTTTTTGGTACTTTAGAACATATTATGTACCAATATGAAAATCAAAATCAAACCTATGATGAGATTCAGTTTATGATAATAGTTATGATAACATAGCACAAGTTGTCGCTTTCCATGAACCCAGTACATTTCCATGGTTCAGTCAGAAACTGATTACAGACAACCATGGGTTGTGATTCAACTAAGGCGGCATGCAAGCTCTCAAGTCAAAAAAAAAAAGGGTGTGCCACCGCCGTCTTAAGGTAAATAAGCTCACTAGTAAAAAGTTTTGAATTGTATGTACACATAATATTATAGTAAATGTGTGTTGAGAGTAATAGGGTGGATGCCAAAAGGTTGAAAGTGTATTTCTTGTATTGAGTATCCTATATATGAGTCTAATCGATGACGTTTAGGGAAATGTTTAAAGGACCTTAGGTAATTGCTCACCAATTTTCAAGTTGAATAAGTAACGGGGTTTAAAGAAACCTGTCAAATAAAACAACTCTCATATTCGCTTGTTATTGTTAATGAGATACCTCTTTCTTTAGGAAAATTTGGCCAATTACAATCTTGCCCCTACCCCCCATAAAGGCTTAGACTAGGAATCTATTGGTATTATAAATGCTCCTCTACATTATTGGATATATGCTCTTCTACATTATTGGATATTTTTTTCATTTGTATAACAATAAATTTTGTAAAATGATGAATAGGAGGGCAGAATCCTAGCCAAATTATTACTCCTAGACTGTCACTTAGTGGTCTAATCATGGAAAATGCTAGCAATTAAAACACAAAAGTAAAGATAAACAATCGGATGATCACTAAAAAGGAGATCATAATTGTGAATGCAAGAATCGATCTATGCACGGACAAGGTTTGAAAACTCGAACTTTGAGTTAACTTAAGATCAATGTATGCTGCTAATGAAGATCCAGTCAAGTCTGGTAAACCAGTCTTGTCTCAAATTGGAAACATTCAACAAAGTATTCAAGATATAAATGATTAATAAGTATAAACAATGTAAAGTAATTTTAGAACAATAAGAATGTAATAAAAATGATTAAACTGAATGATTCTTGCGTATTGATGAGGTAGAGAATGTTACTTAAAAGTCCACACAAGACATAAATGTTACGACTCCTTAAATAGACAAGGAGTGATAAAAAGACAAAGCTCATAAAGATCATGGACTAGAAGACAAATTAAGATCAACAGGCTGACATATCTGATCTTGTTGATCTTGACCTAAGTACTTTACAATAAAACAAAATGTAAAGGAATAACTAGTAGTAGGAACAATTAATGCTTGATACAGACTCAGAACAAATAATAAAACAATATTTCTCAGACACGTCTTCACTTCGGAACTGCCATAATCTCAAAAATATTCTAGCTTTGGAAAAGGCTTCACTTCGGTTTTAGGTTGGGCCATGTACGCTGGGCGTACTAAAACATGTACGTTAGGCATACTAAGGCATCCTTAGTACGGTGGGCGAAAATTGAGTATGTTGGACATACGCAATCAATGCCTAAACCCTATTTTTGTGGTTTGAGATCAATTAGACTCCTTAACTTCCCAAACCCATTCCATTTTTAGCCTCCACCTCTCCAACACCCTCTCTTGAAACCTTAACCCTAGATTGAGCCTTTAGAGCAAGAAGAAGGTGTTTTTAAGTGCTTTGGATTGTTCTTAGTGCACCTTGGAGAAGAAGGAACTCATTAAAGAAGTGTTGGTTGAAGTGGATCTTGTAGATCCAAACTTTATTCACCTTGATCTTTCTTCTAAAGGTATAAAGTTGGAATCTTGATGATTAAATTATTAGATCTAGCTAGTATTGAGTGTTATGAGCTTTTGGTCACTTTAAATGCATAAAGTTTAGATCTTGAAAGTTTGTGACCTTGTTATGGATAAAGTTGGAAACTTTATCCATATAAACATCATTTTGATTCAAATATGAAGGTTGGAGATTTGGACTTAATAGATTAAGTTGAAAAAGATGCACTTTTGGGTCCATTTGAGACTTAAAGACTAGATATTGTTTGTTGGGACCATTCTAATGGGCAAAGTTGGAAACTTTATCCATTATGGATCTATTATGAACCATAAAAATGTGATCTTGGCCTTTCTATACCTTCCATTCAAGAGTTGAAATGTCTTATTGGGTTAAGAACTTAGGGTTTTAGACCTTAAGCACTTTATAACCATGCAAAGTCATAAAGTTGGGAACTTTATGACTTAGGACATAATTTTGGGATTGGATCTGAGTTTTGGACGTAAGGGCTTAATGGAATAAGCTCTCAATGGAGTTTTGGGACTGGGCTGCGTACGTTGGGTGTACTTGGTTGTATGATGCGCATATGTGGCCAACTGCCCCCTTTTGATCAACATCATAGTACGCTAGGCGTACTCTCTTGGTATGCAGGGTATACTCCGTTGGGGAAGAAATGTTGACTTTTGGACCTTGACCGTTGACTTTGACTTTGGGGGAAAATCACTAAGCGTTGTCTTATAGTTTTAGTTTTGTTTCATGTACTTCAGAGGATCGTGGTAAGACGAAGGCGTGATCATGCACAACTTCCTTTTTTTATGGCTTTAGGTCTTAGGAAAACTCTGAATTGAAATAATGTTTTTGGAAACAATGGCTCTTTTGTAAACAATGATGTTAAATGGTTGAATTTGAACATTTGAAAATTTCTTGATTTTTGGAGTGTTTCAAGTTGGTATTAGAGCCCTGGTTTGAGAGAACTGGATGAGCATTCATGTGAATTCAGACTCAAACTTAGGATCTATAAAAGTTTTCAAAATAATTTTGAAAACAACTTCCAAATAGTTTTCAAATTATTTTCAAAAGTAGCCAAGGAAGGATGTGATGTGTATGGTTCGCCGGAGCAAGAGAGTATACCCCAAGTTACCCACACCGTTATTAATATTATGTTTATGTTAGAACAACATGCTAGTTGTAGGACAGGGATCTTCCAGAATTACATGATATAATTTCCTGATACATGATGCCTTATTTCCTATAGAGTTTTTCTTGCTGATTGTTGTATAACTGTTTCGGGTGTGAATTAAATACTAATTGAATACATTAAGTCACATGCTATATTGGTTAAATATTATAGGGTAAAGGATTTGGTCCTACTGCGTAGCTCTTGTCTGAGTCTAACTATTATGGGGTTGAATCTTTTAATCTAAGATAATTTAAGTTATGTTGCATGTGATTGTATGCATGTAGTAGTTAATTGGCACCAATAGGGGTCGTTTGGCGGTCGATGGCAGGGTGAGATATGGTTCCTAGGATAGCCTAGGGAGTATGTAGTACTCATGATACGCTCTTGTTGGAAGTTTCATGGATATATTTGTGTATGAGGAACCGCCCTGAGGAGGAATGTTTTAGCCACTCTCAAGAGAGTAAGGGTAGGATGTATGCGTATCAGTTTTGGGTGGTTGTGATGATGTAGGTATGGAAGGAAATATGGGCCCATACTACTAAAAGCACATGACTCATACACATAGCAAGGAAGTCACAACCCCAAGGGGTAGTCTTGTCGTGTGGTTGTAGTAATGTGTATTGTGGCATTGTTTATGCTTTTTGTTCATTTCCAGCATGTGGTTCACGAGGGGATCTAGTTCGGGATCTGGAGCTTATGGCCAGGATAGGCCAAAGTGGACGGTTGATCATATGTAGGAGATGGTTACCGTTGAGGTTTTATGGATTGTAAGAAGAACTGTCTGGTATCCTGGATCGGATCACGGGAAGGCTAATTACCAAGTTCAAGAAGTGAACTGCAACTTTGCATATTGTGAGGGGGAACACAGTTGAGATGACTACTAGGAATGATATCTTGGTTTGATACCATCACTCGTGGTAGTGTTTCTGTATCCACCAATCTTTTGGTTATGGTTTTTCAGGTGACGGGTGTATGTTTTTAGGATAGTAAGTTGGTGTTCTTCTTATGCAATTTCATAAAATCCCTAATGTTTAAGATGGTGATGATTGGGAATTTAGGAGTTCTTCATCTGAGATTTAGAATCTCTTAGAGTTTGGTTGGTCCTTATCTTGAAGATCATCCTGCGTGTGTTATACATTCAATGAGTCAGGGATGGTTTGTACCTGGTCGAGCCGGTTTGAGACATGGTTTGGGACTTAACACCAATAGGTGGTAGTTCGAATCCTAAGTGGGGGAGAAATAGATAATATGCTTGGTGGATCATCGAGCTCTTCGAGTTTGTTGTATCATAAGAAGGGTTCATAGGGATCTGCGGTTCGGGTATGCGAGATTTCGGTTTAAGATTTGGTCAACTCAGGAGTATAGAGCAGGTGGCTATCAGATGTATGTGTTCAGGAAACACATGATTTGTCTCGTAGCAGGAAGTAGTTGGTCAAGGAGATCGTTGTAGCCCTTAGTTCCTTTTTGGGATGCCAATGAATAGATGAGGAGGATCTAGGATCACTTAGGCCGAGTATCGATTTTTGAGGGACGTGTGAACTCGTTGCATGGATTGCTATTTAAAGTCTGGATTGTACATTTGTCGATCGAAAAATCAGTTTCAGAGATGGGTATGTTCAGCTCCGCGTGGGTTTTGGTTCACTAGATTAGTTGTCAATGCATCCTCGATCATTGGTCATTTCATATATCATCAAAGCGGAGATTCTTCAGAAGTGTTAAGTTGTATTTGTTGAAGTTCAACAGATTCATCAACCTATCGTCAAATTAGGCTCATGTTTGGAAGATGTCATTGGTTATTAGCAGTGTAGAATTTGGAATAATGTTGGGTTAAACCACCACTCTAATGAGCCTAGGGTTTGGGTTTTGACCCATTTTGGTGGTTCCTAGGGGCAAAGTTAGAAGCTTTACCCTACTACATACCATTTCGGTTGATATCTGAGTTTTGGAGCTCTTAGATTCGATAAAGACAGCTTAATGTATTAAGATGCTGGGTTTTTGGCGACCTCGGCGTGTTTATTGGTAAACACGGCGAGTTGGCTCGGTTTTTCCCGAGTTTTCCGTTAATGGAGAAACACGGCGGGTTGAAGGACACATCGGTGTGTTGGGTTAACTCGGGTCGTTGGCCTTGAACTTGACTTTTGTTTTTGACCAAGTTTGACCTTCATTTTGAGTTGTATCTAAGGAATTGTTTCTGTTTAGCGGTTGTGTAGAGCTGATATTCGGAGTCGGGACCTATTCAGTTATCATTCAACATTCGAGGTGAGTCTTCCTCACCGAGTTTAGCAAGTCTAAGGCACCAAGCCTGACCCTTGTTGATTATGTGATATACTTGTTGTTTTTATGATACTTGTATGTGGTTGTATGTGTATGTTTGTTGGGCGAGGCCCGTATTGCGAGTGTCAGTAGGGCCTATATCTCACTGGGCGGAGCCCGTTATGTGAGTGTGGGCAGGGCTCGTATCTTATTTGGCGGGGCCCATTATATGATATGTTTGGTATGCGGTATCTTGGGAACTCACAAAGCTTTGTGTTGACGGATTTTAGTTTGTGTTCCAGGTACTTCCGGTTCCAAAGGGAAGAGCTCGGGTTGACTACATCGCACACACCATTGGGATTCTGTATTTTATATTTACTATGATTTTTATAACATTTGATATGTTGGTTTTGTTGAGATGTATGGTTGATATGTGAAAATATTATTTTATCTATTATAAAAATTAATTTTGTGGGTCCATATTTTTTGGATGTTACAAGTTTGTATTAGAGCCTTAGTTTGAGGGATTCGGGCATGCTCTTGGGTGTGTTTGAAATCACACTAAGGATTTGGTTAGGTTTTCAAAAAGAAAAACATATTTTAAGAAAAGGTTTCTAAAATAAGAAGGGTGTGGTGCATGCAATTGTTCGAGCTCAAGTAAGTTTTCCTAAAATACCCATACATGTTATGATATGTTATGAATTGTGAATATGTGAATCACATGCTAGTTTTGGGTTAAGGATCTAGGAGACATGCCTTTTTATGCCTACTGTATGAGCTTATAGACTTGCATGCTAGTACTGATCAGTCAGTGATAGGACTTCCTGAGTATGTTATGCTTGGTTTTGATACTTGATGATCGATTGCTACTTGCTTTGTGCTTTTAGGAGTTCTAACTAGCTTCAACTAACTGGTAAATGAATATGCTAAGTTTCATTTTATGGGGACTAAATAATTTTAGAGTGTTAGTTTTTAACTCTATTGTGTAGCTCTTATTTGAGTCCAACCATTGTAGTGTGAGACCTATCATTCGGAGAATTATCTAGTTTTTATAATATGTAATTGTATTCATGAGCTATTTAAAGGAAGTTACTGGGAGTTCCTTCTGCGGATGATGGAGGAGAGTGGTGTGGAGTTTGCCCTATGGGAAACTAGGATGAGATTTAGTGCTGGGAGCCATATTTGTGGGGGATTTGTTGGATATGAAGTAACTCGGTTGAGTTAAGGAACCTCTCGAGGAAAGTACGGATAGATGTGAAAGGTAGTATGGGCCCGTACTACTGGAAGCAGAGGATCCGTACTCGATTCAAGGAGGGTTGCGATGAAGTTGAGGATCTTGTGGAGTTTGTGATTTCCCGATGTTTATATTGTGAAGCATATTCTGATAGTTTGCATTGGTCTATTTTAGTATGGTGGTATTGTGAGGCAGACCAGTTGGCACTTGAGGTATCGGTGAGGGCTCGGGCTCGGGTTCTGGAGCCGGGTAGCTTGATGACCAAACAAGGGAGTTCATCTCGTCTGATATTATTCGCACTGTCTTTGAGCAGACTCCTGTGATCTTTGGTTCAACCAAGGAGGATATTTTGGAGATTCTTGATGAGCGATTGAGCGCCTTTCGCGTTGAGATTGTGGCTTTGGTTGGGACTCACTCTATGACTTTTAGGGAGTTTCGGACATGTGGGGTGCCAGATTAGCATGGGACGAGGGACCCCATTGCGAGCAATAGGTGGTTAGCAGATGTTGCTAACACCTTCCGTACCATGCGTTGTTCAAAGGGGACAAGGTCAGACTAGCTTCCTACCTCTTGAAGGATAGGGTACGTGATTGGTGGGAGGAGATAAGCGTGCTATCGAAGATGAAGCTGTTATTGATTCGATGAACTGGAGTGATTTCTCGTCCAGGTTCTGAGCTGAGTTTGCACCGGTAATCGAGGTGCAGCAACTGGCGCGAGAGTTCCAGGATCTCTGTCAGACTATTGAGACGGTGGCTGAGATCACCACTATATTTAGGGAGAGGGCACTTCTGGTTCCACAGTATGTGGCGGACGAGGAGATGAAGAGGTACGGTACCATGAGATGCTGAGGAGTGATATTCGGCAGTTTGTTAATAAATCCAGGTGCAAGAAGTTGGAAGACATGATAGCGAGGGTTGGGGAGATGGAGATTGATTTGGAGATGGTAAGGAAGAGGATTCCAGATTTTGTATCAAGTGTTGAGGGTTCGGGAAAGAGGCCCAAGGTGGTTGATATAAGGGGGAAATGCCAGTAGGGGCGAGGCTAGTGTGGCAATTACGGCTGGTCGCACGAGGGGACGTGCAGGGGGTGGTTTTGGCTGCTTCAAGTGCAGCTGGACTAGTCATATTAGTAGGGATTGTACTGCTACCACGACCATCACCCCGATATCTGATATGATTTGCTTCCAGTACAATTAGAGGGGCCAGAAGGAGGCCCACTGCCCGAGTTTGGCTACAACGGGACTAGTGTCAGCACCCGCTCCTACTATTGTTCGGATTACTGAAGGCCGCCTGAGCCGGGCAGATGTGCCTGTGGCGAAGAGTAGGGCTTTCCAGCTGACGACAGAGGAGGCACGTGCCTGCTATTGTTCGAGATGTTTTTGGCGGCGGGGTTTAATGAAGCAACATAGGTAGTTGAGGTGCCTCAACTCAACATGTTGGCAACTGGGAAGGAAACCCTAATTTTTAGGGTATTGCACCCTATTTAAAGGCCTTATGTCCCCTTGAC
Organism: Lactuca sativa; assembly: GCF_002870075.4. Classification (NCBI taxonomy): domain Eukaryota; kingdom Viridiplantae; phylum Streptophyta; class Magnoliopsida; order Asterales; family Asteraceae; genus Lactuca; species Lactuca sativa. The sequence goes on along the minus strand of NC_056624.2, from coordinate 159,133,540 downwards.
CGGCCTCCTTACCAGCCTTATGCGTTATCTTAAAGCCTAAATCGAGGGTGGAGCTTTCCTTGGTGGTGATCTTGAAGTTTTGAGTGGATTTTTGTGGATTTTGTGCTCATTTGAAGGAGCTTTGAAGTTTGAAGTTGCCTAGCTTGGAGGGAAGGCTATAAATCTAGAATCTCACCACTTGTTGCAGTCTCTTGGAGGTAGCAAGTTCATACCTTGCTTTGTTTTTGTTTAGATATTCTCTTATGGGTTTTTGTTATGATTTTTTGGCTCATGGATGGTTAGCTTAGGTGTTAAGTGTTTCACGGGTTGTCGTGTTAGATCCTGCCATTAAGTGGCCTTCTTTGGCTTAAAGTTTCAACCTTTATAAGGTTCTAGGTCTCATTCATGCATTAAATCCTTTATTAATCCCTTCTTGAGTTTTAGAGCTTCTTTTGGGCATGTATGAATGTAAAGTAGGAAACTTTACGTGGTTTTCTAGCCTTTGGGTGTCAGATCTGCATTTTGGAGTTATGTGTTTGAAGATTAAGAGCTTAATGGGTTAAGCCCTCACTCTAATGAGACTAGGGTTTGGGTTTTGACCCATTTTGGTGGTTCCTAGGGACAAAGTTGGAAGCTTTACCCTTCTAGATACCATTTCAATTTAGATCTGAGTTTTGAAGCTCTTAGATTCGATAAATACGTCTTAATGTATTAATATGTTAGGTTTATGGCGAAATCAACGCGTTTATTGTTAAACACTATGAGTTGGCTCGATTTTTCCTGACTTTTCCGTTAATGGAGAAACATGATGGGTTGAAGGACAACTCGGTGTGTTGGGTCAACTCGGGCCGTTGACCTTTAGTTTTGACTTTTGTTTTTTTTACCAAATTTGACCTTTAAGGGGTATTGGGGCATTTTGAGTCGTATCTAATGAATTGTTGATGTTTAGGGGTTGAGTAGAGCTGGTATTCGAAGCGAGGAACTATTAACTTATCATTCATCATTTGAGGTGAATCTTCCCCACCTGGTTTAGCGGGTCTGAGGGACCAAGGCTGAACCTTGTTGATTATGTGATATACTTGTTGTCAGTATGATACTTGTATGTGTATGTTTCTTGGGTGGGGCCCATATTGCGAGTGTGGGGGGGGGGGCATTTCTCTTTGGGAGGGGCCCGTATTGCGAGTGTGGGCAGGGCCTGTTATGTGAGTGTGGGTAGGGCCCGTATCTCTTTATGTGGGGCCCATTATATGATATGTTTGGTATGCGGTATCTTGGGAACTCACAAAGCTTTGTGCTTACGGATCTTAGTTGGTGTTTTATGTACTTCTGGTTCCAAGGGAAAGAGTTCGGGTTGACTGCATCACACACACCATTGGGATTTCATAATTGATATTTACTATTATTTTGATAATGTTTGATACTTTGGTTTTGTTGAGATGTATGGTTGATATGTTAAAATACTATCTTATCTATTATAAAAATGAAATTTTTGGGACCATATTTTTTGGATGTTACACTGTTATTAGGGGTTTGAGTACCAACGTTGGGTATCAGTTATGTAGTCTCGGGTCATGAAGTTCATTGTTAATGTCTCGAGTGATTCTCTAGGTGTGGGTACGCTTGAGCTGATAAGGGTTGGATTCAATGTGAAAATTTTTGGATTGATCAACTTTGCTCGAAGGAGAAGTGGTTGGTAATGGCATATCAGGGAGTCAAAGGTTTATTTAAGGTTTTTGGTACATATTATGGATTTGGAATTGGTGGAAATTTGCGATCGATGTGTTTTGTGTACTTCATTCCGCGTGGTTGGTGGTGTTCTTTGTCAGTAATAAGAGGTAGGTTTATCGAATGGATGCAAATCAGTTTGGGAACATGGCTTCTGAAGTTTAGATCTGATGGGTTTCCAGTCTTCCGAAGCATATTGATAGAGTTGATTTGGTGCTTGTAGTTTTGAGAGCCCCCGACTCTGTGGTTCTCACTAGAAGTTCGGTCTGATAGCTAGGAAGTTGTGGTATATGCTGGTGTTGTACGTACTTCTCTGCAACGGTTATATAGATTAGACTTGCATTGGGAGTCGCCTTGTTATTGAATGGATGTTTCACCAACAATAAATAGTTTGGCCAAGAAGGTTTAGAGCTGATCAAATCTGCGGGTTTTCGGATAGGGGTTCCATCGTGAAGCGGAAGCGAGAGCTAATTTCGAGGACGAAATCTAATTTAAGTGAGGAAGAATTGTAACATCCTATTTCCTACCATTTCTGAGCCGGTGACCGTAAACCTATTGTGTAAGGTTTTGGGCCTTAAGGAGGCAAATTTTAGTCCTTATGGAAGGAGGTAATGATAGTTAAGAGATTTTATCATTGAATTGTGTTTTGGGCTGTAGGGTGGAAAGGAAAAAATCTTAGGTCGGGTTCTTGCATGAAATATGGATGTTTTTTCGTGAAGTTTTAGTCCAATATATTTAGATAATGTTGTAGAGCTCATTAATACCTTTCCGAGGATGTAAGGATCATCGAAATCGGAGCCCTAACGAAGAAGTTATGACTGTTTGAAGTTTTGGCGGTTTTGGGTTTAGCCGTGTACGCTGGGAATACTCAAACGTGTACGCTAGGTATACTAGGGTATCCCTAGTATGTTGAGCGTAAATTGAGTTCGCTTGGTGTACGCCATCAGTGTCCAAACCTTATTTTCGGTGTTTGGCCCTATTTACGCTCCTTACCTTCCCCAAACCCATTCCATTCTCAACCTCCACCTCTCCAACACCTCTCTTGAAACCCTAACCCAAGATTGAGTCTTTGGAGCAACAAGAAAGTGTTTTCAAGTGCTTTGGAGTGTTCTTGGTGCACGTTGGAGAAGAAGGAACTCATTGAAGAAGTGTTCGTTGCATTGGAGCTTGTAGATCCAGCCTTTGTTCACCTTGATCTTTCTTCTAGAGGCATAAAGTTTGAATCTTGATGATGAAATTGTTAGATCTAGCTAGGTTTGAGTGTTACGAGCTTTTGGTCACTTTAAGTTCAAAAAGTTTAGATCTTGAAAGTTTGTGACCTTGATATGGATAAAGTTGGAAACTTTATCCATCTAAACATCATTCTGATTTAGATCTAAAGGTTGGAGACTTGGACTTAATGGATTAAGTCGAAAAAGATGCACTTTTGGGTCCCTTTGAGACTTAAAGACTAGATCTTGTTTGTTGGGACCATTCTAATGGTTAACTTGGAAATTTTATCTATTATGGAGCTATTATGAAGCATAAAAATTTGATCTTGGCCTTTCTATCCCTTCCATTCAAGAGTTGAAATAACTTATTGGGTTAATAACTTAGGGTTTTGGACATTAAATACTTTATAGCCATGCAAAGTCATAAAGTTGGAAAATTTATGACTTAAGACATCATTTTGGGCCTAGATATGAGTTTTAGACATAAGGGAGTAATGTAATAAGCTCTTAATGGAGTTTTGGGACTGGGTTGCGTACACTGGGTGTACCTGGTGGTACATTGCATGTAAGTGGTCAGCGCCCTGCTTTTGGTCAACATCAAAGTAATTTGTGCGTACTCTCTTGGGACAAAGGGCGTACTCCATTAGGGAAGAAATATTGAGATTTGGACCTTGACCATTGACTTTGAGTTTGACTAGGGTTGACCAAGTTTGACTTAAGGGTATTTTGAGCTATAGTTAAGCCTTGGTCTCTATCTGTTGAATAGGTGAATGTGGAGCTGGTATTTGGAGCAGTGCATTGTTCAACTATTTGTCAAACTGGGAGGTGAGTTTTCCTCATTGTACCTCCGGGTCAAAGGCACCAAGGCTGACCCATTGGATTGATATCCATGTTTTACCATATGTTTTTATGTTGTAGTGATCTGTTAGATCTGTATTCTGGTATATAGGATGTAATATGCAATAATGGTATGTGAATCTGATTGTTTTTCTAATAACTGGTTAGATGCTTATCTGTTGTTGGATATATGTTATGTTATATGTATATGTCGACATAGTATGCTTGGGTTGAGATGGTACTACATTGTGAGGTAGCCAACAAACCCAGGAGTAAGCCAGACATAAGCTGTAGGCCTCGAGGGAAATCCAGACTTATGTTGTGGGCTCGGGAGCAATTTAGACATAAGTTGTGGGCCCTGAGGACAAGCCTGACTTATGTTGTAGGCTCATGAGCAAGCAATATATGAGATGTTGTGCCCGAGGGCAAGCCAAATATATGTTGTGGGCGGAGGAGCAATCCAAACATAAATTGTGGACCCTGAGGGCAAGCCAAACTTTTGTTGTAGGCTTAGGAGCAAGCCATATATGAGTTGTAGGCCCGATAGGCAAGCCAGACTCATACTGTGGAGAAATGGGTAATCCAGTATTTGAGTTGTTGAACCAATATATGTTTTTGTTTGTTATATGTGTGTGGTGGTACTTTGGGGTAAACACACTAACCGTTGGCTTAAAATTTTAGTTTTTTTTTTTCATGTACTTTAGAGGATCATGGTGTAACGCCTGTGTTTCCGGGCTTGCCATTTTTAACAATGTAATAGTCTAGGTTAACCTCTGTAACCCGTTTTGAAATAATAAGATTGTATTATTTGAGTTTTATGTGTTTTGGTGCTTAATTGCTTAATTATGTGGTTTGATTAATTAAGAATAAAAATAAGCGTCAAAATTTAAGTGTAAAATAAACTTAATATCTTGGGTTAATGTTGTAGTAGTTGAAACGAGGTTTCCGAATATATATAGAACGCCCAAATCTGACTTCGTATGAGGAAGTTATGATTTATCGAAGTTTCGGCTTAGCAGTATGCAGCCTGTTTTATTCGATTTGAGATCGAGCGGTTTTTAGCCGAAGCAATCTAAATGAGAATCGAAGATCTCATTGTTGGTATCAAAGCGATGAAAGGTTAGGCGAGAACGGACGTCAAACGAAGAAGTTATGAATTTATAACGAAGTTTTTCTGTTACGGCCTATTAAAAATAAATAATAAAAATAAAGTCAAAATTAGCCGACGGAGTCTAAACGAAAGTTGTAGAGCGTAGTCTCACCTTCGCGTGGATATAAAGAACGTCGAAAACGGAGTTCGTATGAAGAAGATATGAATTTCCGAAGTTTATTAATTATTTTGTATTTAAATTTAAATGGAAATTCGGAAGCATTATCCGAAGGCGAGTCACCGGTCTGATCTGAGGTACGCCCCGCGTACTCCGAAGGTGTCGACATCGCAGCAAGTGGCTTCGGATGACGTATGCCATGACGACTTCGGACCAGTACGCCCCGCGTACTCCGAGGCTCCAGCCTCCTATAAATAGGATGCGAGGGCAGCCGACCCAATTGCCAATTTCCTCTCTTCTCTCTCCCATTTTGCATCGTTTTGCATGCCAGAAATATCCCGAAGCCCCGGTATTATTATCGAGCCGCGAGGCAAGTTCCGAGATCCCAAAGATCCCGAGAAGTGCGGTTCCCGAGCCGAAGCTCTGCCCACGAGAAGTTCGATTTTTGAAGAGATCTTCCAGATCTGCTGAGGATTACTACTTCTGCAAGTCGTAGTGCTGTCCGATCATCATCTAATCAAGTGAGTGTATACTACCTTTCATAAACACGATAATAATACAAGTATGGTTCGAGTGTATTAAGTATATTGTTGTTTATATGTGCGAGTGCGTAGTTACCTTCTTCTAACACATAAATATTAAGTATTTTCTATAAAATACGTGCTATGTGTATGGTAAATTGTTGTTTATATGTGTGAATGGGTATTCACTTTCTTCTAACTCATAGATATGATTTATTCTCTATGAGATACGTGTTATGTGTGTGTATGCCTCATCTGTTATGTGGAATATGTATTGATTAAAGCATGCTATACAGGTTTTCAAAACTATGTATACAAATGTATATTTTTATCTACTAATATGTTGGGTAGAACATGGATAGATAGTTGGTGTGTAATAAACAGATGAGAGGCCTCGTTGTTGTTTGATTTAGTCATCTAGCGGAGTTTATATGACGACCACATACTTTTCTAGATAGTCTTGTGGAAACATTAGCAGGTTCGCCACCTGTAGGTGTTAATGAACTTGGGTGTTCATTCGCTGTACTCCATCCCCCTCATGGTTGCCTTATTTGACTTAAATTGCTGAGGTACCCCCGAAGCATGTGTTGTCGCCCCGATGAAATATTCTTAGACTAGGTCCCTTGTGTTAGTTGTTTTAGGGACATAAAGTGAGAATAACGGGAATGGGTAATTGGGTTATTGTTGGTTGGTGAAAATTAAATATGATTATTTATTGTGGGTTGAAAACCCTATATGCTCACCAGGCTCCCAAGCCTGACCCACTCAGTTTTATTTGTATTACAGGAAGTAGCGCAAGGGCATGAGATGGATGAACCATCAGTTGTTTTGTTTACAAGTCTGTATATGTTTATATTTGTTGAATGACTTGTAATGTTATCGTTTATGGTTATTGGTCTGTATCGGAACATGACACCCTGAGTTTTGATATTAATGAAAATACATTTCTTTTATGAAATGCTTTGGTAAACATTGTTTTATCATGTTTTGTTTTTGGGAACAAATTCCGCAACTCTTTTCAAATCAAAAGGATTTACTCTGAAAATATTTTAAAAGCATAAATGAAAATCGGTCTTTTCTGGCCGAGATTTTGGGGATGTCACACATGGCAAGGCGAAGGCATGATCATGCACAACTTTCTGTTTTTAAGGCTTTAGGTCTTCGGAAAACTTTGATTGGAAATAATGTTTCTGGAAACAATGACTCTTTTGTAAACAATGATGTTAAATGGTTTATTTTCAAAATTTTAAAATTTTTTGATTTTTGGAGTGTTTCATTTTCTATGCCGAAGTGATAAGCAAACTCCTCATCTGGTCGAAAAAATTCAATAATGTAGTCCTTCAAGAGTAACATCCCGACTCCCAAGTATGAAATGTTAAGGATTTTTGTACATCACATAAGACCACTCAACAAGATGGAGGCCCCAACTCGTCGTGTAGAAACTAATAAGGTCGTGTGGTTATGGAACCTACTCGATGAGTTGGAGGACCCCAACTTGACGAGTTGAGATTGTGAATTAAAACGCTAATTTATAGGGTTTGCACCCTATTTAAAAGATCTTAAGCCCCCTCACCGGCCTCCCTTACCACCTTATTGTCCAGAGAGAAACCCTAGTTGTGCTTTATTACTTTCTTGAGTGCGTGTGAGCTTTGGAGAGTAAATCTTGTGTTCTTTCGGAGAAAACTAGCTTGAAGAGGTTAGATTGCGTAGAAGGCGTTAGACCCAGGAGCTTTACTATTTTAATAATCATTTGGGGGTAAAAATTCGCCATTTGGATCACTCCTTTGTCAGATCTCTCCATTAGAGAGTTTATGGTCATTTCTAGCTTATTCTTGAGTCATTCTTGGTCTTGAGCATGCTTTGAAGCTAGGACTTCAAATATGAGCATCTTAGGGCCTCCTTGGACTAAAAGTTGCCAACTTTATTAATTCTTGGCCCTCCTTTATGCTCTAAAACCCATAATATGATTCATATGAGTGTTTTAATCCCTTTGATGCCTTGCGTGCACGTAAAGTTAGCAACTTTACGTGGTATCTCAGTCGTAAGGGGCTAGATCTGTAGTTTGAAGCCTTGAAATCGATTTGAAAAGGGCTAAATATGTTAAGAAACAAAAACTCGACGAGTTGCTTAGCCAACTCGACGAGTTGGATAGGGTTTTTCCTGCCTTTTAGATAATGAGTGAACTCAGCGAGTGGGTGAGATGACTCGGCGAGTTGGGATGGGTTTTCTGGATTTTCTAAACACAGAAGAACCCGACAAGTTGCTCTTGTAACTGGGCGAGTTTTCTCGAGCTTTTCATGATGTTCTGGGATATGAAGGAAGTCGACGAGTCAGTAGATGCACTCGACGATTTGGGTTAACATGGACTGTTGACCTTGAGTGTTGAATTTGACGTTGACCATGGTTGACCAAGTTTGACTTCAGAGGGTATTTCGGTTATTTGGGATTTTGATGGAATTAGTCATTGTGTGATTACAGGCAGTTGAGTTCGGAGCTGTGAGTTGGGATTCAATTTTATTGGTTCAACACTGCTTATGAGGTGAGTTTCATCACTGTACTAACAGGGTCGAAGGCACCAATGTCGACCCTTTTTGGATTGTTATCCTGGTTATTGCATGATGATATGCTTAGTGATCTGTCGGATCTGTATCCTAGTATATAGGATGGTACTATGCCTAGTTATCAGTTAGACATTTATCCTGGTATATAGGACGATGATATTCTTAGTGATCTGTTAGATCTGTATGACTGTATGTACGTGCTAGCTAGCATTTGATATCTATGTGTTGATTGTGTGTTTGCGGGTGGGTTGAGGCAGTCCTACTTTGTGCTCTAGGCCAATAGACCCAAGGCGGCCTAGATAGACTGAAGGCCTATCGGAGCGTACCAGTCAGGCCGAAGGCCCCGAGAACTGTCCATACAGGCTAAAGGCCCAGTAGGGCAGCCCAGATATGTTGAATGTTCTAAGAGTGGGCCAGATGGACTGAAGGCCGATGAGGCATTCCAGTCATACTGAAGACTCTATATGCATTTTGTTCATTATTATATTGTTTTGGTTTCTTTGGCGTTGGTATTTTGGGGGAACTCACTAAGCTTCGGGCTTACAGTTTCGGATTTTGTTTCAGGTACTTCGGATGATCGCGGGAAGGCGAAGGCTTGATCGTGCACCTCTTTCACATTTTATGATTTTAGTTTCTGGGCTTCTCTGATATGAAACTATTTTGAAAACATTTTGTAATAACTAATGGCTTTTGGATGTTTAAAAAAGTTTTCAATTTTTATGAATTTTACAGATATGACATCAAGAAGCAGATAGTTAAGTTGTATGCTCCGATGCTTGAATCATTTGATTGACGGTCTTGGAGATGAGTGGTAGTGGTAAGAATGTTGTTTGGATTTACCTAAGGAAAGTCTGCATATGTGATTGTGATGGTAGATTCTTTATTCTGAGAGATGTAGTATATGTACAGGAGACATCTGCATCTCTGACAGTTCATTGCTACCCAGAGTTGTGATACATTACTGGAGTTACAGGAGGCTGCTAGGCGGCGTGAGATTTATATTGAGCTATAGTTGAGAGAGCAGAAGAAGGCCCCGACACAGTCACAGCCTACGCTGAAGCGGTCCAAGAACGCCGATTTTCGGTCTGAAGGCCAGCACAGCCGCACTTGTGGGAAGTGCAGGAAGGGTCATTCTAGAGTTTGTCGATCCGATGGTGTGTGCTGCAAGTGCGGAAAGGAGCGGCATTTTGCGAGGGATTGCCACCAGTTAGCCCCGGTATAGGATATGAAGATTTGTTACCACTGCGATCAAGTTGGTCACATGAAGATCAACTGTTTGTTGCTCGCTGGCAGGCCGATGCAGGCTCCATCGCCGACTACACCGAGGATTACTAGCGGGAGTCAGGGTAGAGCAGAGCCCCCGAGGGCTCGAGGACGTGTTTTCGGCTTACAGTTGAGGAGGCCAGAACAACACTGGATGTGGTGGCTGGTACATTTTTATCTTTTATCTTATAGATTATATCTATTATATGCTTATGTGTTTGTACCTATGTTAGGTACATTCTAATTGAACTCCTTACCTGCACTGGTGTTGTTTGACTTGCGGGCGAGTCGGTCTTTTATCTCTCGAGCTTTTAGTAGGGAGTTCAGTTTTCCCTTAGGAGAGCTAGAGTGTCCGTTACGAGTCTGCGTCACCAACGCACACGGGATTTCTACTTCTTCAGTCTATCGGGGTTGCGTTTTAGAGATCTGCGGGGTATCCTTCCCGATTGACTTGATTCCGATTTCCATGGGGGATGTGTGTGTGATAGTGGGTATGGACTGGCTAAGTCGTTTCGGTGCCATGATCGACTGTGAGGGGTCAACGTGTGGTAGTTTGAACCCCAAGTGGGGGGAGTTCGTTATCTATGGTGAGGGCACCAGAGTTCTGTTCAGCCACTAGGGCACGACAGTATATTCATCACGAGTGTACAGGTCACCTGGCGTATGTAGTCGATACATGCGTCATGGATCAAGCCTCATTTTCAAAGGTTGCAGTCGTCAGAGAGTCGGCCGATGTGTTTCCAGAGGAGTTACCCGGAGTGCCTTCGGAGAAGCAGGTCGAGTTTGGGATCGAACTTGTGCCAGGTGCGACCCATATTGTCAAGGCACCGTACCGATTGGCATCACCAGAGATGCTGGAGTTGTCATCTCAGCTGTAGGAACTGCTAGGCAAGCAGTTCATCCGTCCGAGCAGTTCTCCGTGGGAAGTGCATGTTCTCTTCATTAAGAAGAAGGATGGTTTACACCGGATGTGAATTGATTACCGGGAGCTGAACAAATTGATGGTGAAGAACCGTTACCCACTTCCACATATTGATGATCTCTTTGATCAACTATAGGGAGCATCCTGGTTCTCCAAGATATACTTGAGGTCCGGGTACCATCAGGTCAGGGTGAGGGATGAAGACGTGGAGAAGATCGTGTTCCAGACTCTAATGAATTAGGTATGCAGGTTGATGCTCGATCGCTCAGTTATCGTGTTCATAGATGATATCTTGGTATATTCCAAGACCAGAGAGCAACATGAGGAGCTTCTTCGAGAGCTTTTGGGAGTTTTGAGGTGAGAACGGTTGTATTCCAAGTTCTCAAAATACGAGTGTTGGTTGCGAGAGGTTCAGTTCCTTGGAAATCTTGTTAATTAGGAGGGGATTTTGGTCGATCCGGGCAACATCGAGGCGGTTATGCAGTGGGACGTTCTGAAATCTGCCTTGGATATCTAGAGCTTCTTGGGATTGGCAGGGTACTACTGAAGATTCATACATGATTTCTCCAAGATTGCAGTACCCCTTACTCATATGAAGATGAAGGGGTGGATTTCCGGTGGGGACCTGAGCAGCAGACTGCATTTGAGACTCTGCGACAGTGACTCTGCGAGGCGCCAGTTTTGACACTCCGATTTTGTGGTGTTCTGTGATGCATCGATCACCGGATTGGGAGAAGTCCTCATGCTGAGAGGACATGTGCTAGCCTTTGCTTTGCAGCAGCTGAAGCCGCATGAGACGAGATATCCCACACATGATCTAGAGTTGGGAGCGGTGGTATTCACTCTTAAGATTTGGAGACATTATCTCTACGAGGTCCGCTGTACCATACTCACGGACCACAAGAGTTTGAGACATATCATGGATTAGCCGAACCTGAACATGAGGCTACGCAGATGGTTGGACGTAGTTAAGGATTATTACTACGATATCCTTTACTATCCGGGTAAAGGGAATGTGGTGGCAGACGCCCTAAGCCTGCAGGTCAGCTGGATCTTCTGTTCCACCGGCATGTATGAGGATATCAATGGATTCTCCACTTATGAGCTTGATTAGCGAAGCTCAGGCCGAGGGTGTACGACAACAAAACTGGAAGCTAAAGAGGATTAGGGTCGATATCACCATATTCATGCAGGATAGTCAGGGATTATTGACCTGTTGTGGTCGGGTATGGGTTCCAATGTCTGGTGGGGTTAGACAGATTGTACTGGAGGAGGCTCATAAGTCCTGCTTCTTTATTCACCCGAGGGCCACCAAGATGTACCGTGATCTGAGACTGAGTTACTGGTGGCCGTGTATGTAAAGAGAGATCGTTTGGTACGTCGATAGGTGCTTGAACTGCAGGATGGTCAAGGCCGAGCATTAGAGGCCACAAGGCAAGCTGAAGCCTCTAGAGGTTCCCATGTGGAAATGGGAACAGATCACAATGGACCTCATCACCAAATTGCCGAGAACGGCAAAGGGTTTTGACACTATTTTTGTCATCGTGGATCGATTGACCAAGAGTTCCCATTTTCTGCCCATTTGGGAGAGCTCATCGGCTGAGAAGCTGGCTGATGTGTATATTCGCAAGATCATTGGTCGCCATGGGCTCCGGTCTCTATATTTTCATATCGTGATGTTCAGTTCACCTCCCGTTTCTAGCATAAGTTCTATGAGGAACTGGGCACGCACCTGCATTTTAGTAAAGCTTATCATCCGCAGACAGACGGCCAGAGTGTGCGGACCATACAAATCCTCAAGGATTTGTTGCAGGCTTGCGTTATTGACTTTGGTGGGAGCTGGGACTCATACCTACCTCTTGCAGAGTTCTTCTACAAAAATAGCTTTAATTCCAGCATTGGTGTTCCTCCTTTTGAGTTATTGTATGGTCGGAGATGTCGTACCCCAGTTTTTTGGGGTGAGGTTGGTCATAGGGTGATGGGCCGGACCGAGGTGATTCTGCAGACTACCAAAATGATTCACTAGATCAGGCAGTGGTTGCAGACTGCTCAGAGTCGGCAGAAGAGTTACACCGAGCGGTGCCGATCTGAGTTGGAGTTTCAGGTTGGTGACATGGTACTACTGAAGGTCTCACCCCAGAAGGGTGTGATTCGCTTTAGGAAGAGGGGGAAGTTGGGTCCCCGATACATTGGACCCTTTCGGATTATTGTCAGGGTTGGCAAGGTGGTGTATAGATGGGATCTCCCGGAGAAGCTCATTCAGATTCACAACAATTTTCACGTCTCACAATTGTGAAAGTGCATATTGGATGAGGATTCAGTGGTGTCGTTGGATGATATTCAGGTCGATGAACGCCTGAATTACGTGGAGAGGCCAGTTACTATTTTAGAGAGGAAGGTGAAGGTTCTGCGTATAAGGAGGTACCTTTGTTAAAGGTCCAATGGGAGCATCAGAGGGGATCCGAGTGGACTTGGGAGCCGGAGTCCAAGATGTGGGAGCATAATCCGGAGTTGTTCACCATAGAAAACTTTGAGGACGAAGTCTAGTTCAAGTGGGGGAGAATTGTAAAATCCCGACTCCTAGGTATGAACTTTTAATGATTTTTGTACATCACATAAGACCACTCGACGAGATGGAGGCCCCAACTTCTCGTGTAGAAACAAATAAGGCCCCGTGGTTATGGAACCTACTCGACGAGCTTATTGTCCAGAGAGAAACCCTATTTGTGCTCGGTTACTTTCTTGCGTGTGTGCGCGCTTTGGAGAGTAAATCTTGTGTTCTTTTGGGGGAAGCTAAAAGCTTGAATAGGTTGGATTACATAGAAGGCCTTAGATTCAGGAGCTTCAAATATTTCACACACAAACATATACTTAATACTTTAATCAATACTTGTATTAAAATCATGTTCATGAAAGGGACTATGCACTCATTTGTTAAAGTGATGACTCCAATCTCGGGCAGCGCTACACTTCTAACAATTTTATTTCCCTCGACAAAACCTAGTATCATTATTACTAGATTTTAGTCTAATGTTTATTGCGACTATTTACGAGCGAGATTAGTTTATAAGTGCTAAACAAAACTTTTCAACTACTATGTACAGACAGGGGCCAGACATGAAAGACTGGAGGGTAGGACCATTTTGGCATTTAAGTTGTTTTGAAATCGAACAACCCTATGCGGCCCTTCAAGCCAAATAACCGTACCGCGAGTAGTTAAAAGGTATTATAATAACACTTAATATTTTATAATACTTATCTCATATATTTTTTATAGGTTCATAATAACGATAATAAACTTAAACATAAGTTATACTTAAGGTAGGGTAAGCATAACTCACTTACAATAAAGTTTGGCTAGGAATCAGGCTCTGCGGGGGCAAAAACTCTGAGCCGAAAGCACTTCTTCTCGGAGCCTTTTGGCGCTCTGGGACTCATCTCTAACACTTAGGAAGTGCTAAGGAAGGGTAGGGATAGTTCTAGAGTATTGAGAGAGAAATAAGGGCTAAGGTGTGAAGAAACGAAATAAACCTCGCATGTATTTATAGGAGGCTGGATGCGAGTGTGCGGGGCGTACCTTTGGTGTACGCTATGCGTACTAAGTATGCGGGATGTCCGAAGTGCTACGCAGCACGTACGAGGGCTAGGTGTAGGTCATCCGAAGCGAAGCCATGGGGAGCAAGGGATGGTCCAGATTCAGCCACATGGCACCCCTCACATTCTTATCCAAAAAATGAATAAAATTCTAAATTCCATAAATTTCGAATATGAGCTCAGTTTTTGACATTCTTTATATACACACGTAGGTTGCGACGTAATCTGCAACTTCCTTTTAGACTCCGTCAGCTGATTTTGACTTTATTTTCAAAGTTATATTTTAACAGACTTAGACAGATGAAGTCCGTTAAAAATTCATAACTTTGTAATCCGACATCCGTTTTCATCTGTCTTTATTTCGTTGAGTTTTTATTAACGAGATATTCAATTATCGTTTAGATTGTGTAGGCTAAAAATGGATCAATCTAAAATTCGAATCCCGGGCTATGCATTGTTATGCCAAATCTTAGAAAAATCAGAACTTCCTCATACGAAGTCAAATTGGAGGTTCTTTTTATGCACGCTCTCAGTTCAACGTATACTACGACTTTCGTTTAGATCTCTAAGACTACAAAAGAATTTATAAAAAATTCACTTTTTACGTTATGCGGCACCGTGCCGGTTAAGGGAAAACTTCGACGGGTCATAACTTCTTCGTTATAACGCACATTTCAACGTTCTTTTTATGTATGAAACCCTTGTGACATATACTATAACATAGTTAAGATTATTTATTCTAAATAATCTTCAATCAAAAATTTATTTTTGACGCTTGTTGTCTCTAAATTGACTAGCCTGAATCTGCGAGCGTTACACCATAGGATCCAGAGAAAACAACTGGTTTGTTTCTCTGAGGATGAACTTAGTGGTTGAAGATGAGGCAGATCCCTTTGAATAATTTTTCTACGATGAAGGTTTGGAGGTTTTTGGTGCAGTGGAAGCCATTGATGGTGATTTGAGAAAGCTGAAGAAATAGAGCACAGAGAAAACACTCTAAAAAGACGATAGCCAAAGTGTAAAGTGGAAACAGATAGGATTCAAAATCCTTTTATATGAAGGAGTGTTTGGGTCGAGTAGAAGAGCTGAATGATGACACCTAAAAAACCGAAACGGTTTGCATTTAATGCATAGCCAAAAAAAGTCTTCCTAATTGACAGTTGAGAACCAAAGATGGGACATTTGCTTGTTCAAAAAGAGATATCGTCGATTCTGTTAAGAAACACTCATTACTTTATTGATAAGCGTGCCAAAGTGTGTTTATTAAGAATTAAGAGGATAATCATGAAGAAAATTATTGTTAATGTATTCTTGAAAAACATTTCGGAAAAGAAACTTTAATGATAACCTTAAAATTTATTTATTGTTGAGAATCTCAAAATAATTCAATTCCGAGTTGGGATGTCATAAGATACTTTAGTAAGAAATCAAACTCATCATTAGTACATGATATATGGTTTTAGACGGCACAATATCAAACTGAGTATTAAAGGTAAAAATGTTGGGTCAAAATATGGTTTATACTTTGCTTTTCTAGGCAATTATATTTTTCTGTAATATTTTTGGAGTTTACGGTCATGTTTATGATTGAGTTTACGGTCGTAAACACCTTACGGCCGTAAACCCATTTACGGCCCATATTCTCCATGTATATATATATATATATATATATATATATATATATATATATATATATATATAGGTGCTAAGGTGAGGAGTACAGATTGATGAACCCTAGAGAGTTTACGGCCAGAGAGACAGAAGAACTATTGTGTGTTAGTGTGTGTGTGAATCTCTTGTATCCGGATCATCATTCTATTCATTAATACATTGAGATTCATCATCTACTTCTTCTCCTTCTCTTCTATTTGATCTGACATCATCTGTTTGATTGGGATTCCGCACCATCAAACGGATCTGATTGATACACAAGCATAATTAGGTACTTACAATTGGTATCAGAGCTTGGTTGTATCAGTAAATTTTGTTAGATTTGGAGCATTATTTGATCTTATTTTTGAAATATTTTTGTGTTTTTGGATAGATCTCTGAAAAATAAGGAGGGTTTGTTCTTCGTGTTTTTCATAAAAAAAAGGTTTTTGATCGACTTTTGGAGAAAAAAAGGGCAAAAATCATTGTTTTTGGTCGTAACCTGCGAGGGGGTGGCGGCCAGCAGCTAGGGTTTCCGAGGAGTTCACGGCCCGAGGTTTGCGGCTCGGAGTTTGTGGCCTCGGCTCGGAGTATACGGCTCAGCAGTTTGCGGCTCGGTCTCGCACGTTTCCGGCTTCTGAGTTTTCGGCCTCGCACCTCGGCCTCGCAAGCAGCGTCCTCGCATCAGCTTCAAATAAAAAAGAGGAGCGACTTCGGAGTGGCCAGGAATCGAACTCACGACCTCTGGTTCACCAGGCGGAGATCCTTCCAACTCCTCTAGGCCACTAATTGATACCTTCCTTCCCCATTTAATTCATAAATCATCTTTTTCGCAGCAAGTTTTCCTATTTTGACACTTTTAACCCAAAATTCAATTCCTTTTAAATTTTAAATTCCTTTTTCATCCAAAATTAAAAAAAAACTATATAAACAAAAAAAAAACAAATAAATAAATAAAAATAAATTAAATTAAAATAATAAATAAAATTATATTTTAATTTTTGACTTTTATTTTTTAACTTTTGACCTTAAATTTTGACTTCGACTTCCAAGTTTGATCTTTGACTTTTTCATTTAACTTTTAAATTTTCAAATTTAGCTTTTTGGTTTGACTTTCAAGTTTGACTTGTTCAAGTTTGAGTTTTTAAATTTGACTTTTAAGTTTTATTTTAGCTTCTAGTTGTGCTTTTTTAATTGATTTTAAGGTCTACGAGGG
This sequence comes from Lactuca sativa, assembly GCF_002870075.4. Lineage (NCBI taxonomy): Eukaryota > Viridiplantae > Streptophyta > Magnoliopsida > Asterales > Asteraceae > Lactuca > Lactuca sativa. The sequence goes on along the minus strand of NC_056624.2, from coordinate 159,116,793 downwards.
AGTTGAAAACATGAAAGAGAGTCGTTAGGATATGTTAAGACAAAATTTCAACATTTTCGATTATATCTCTGGAGAAATCTTCGAAACTCAGTTGCAGCGATTTACTACACTTACTACTGAGATGAATATAGCAGGGATCTTCTTGTCTAAGTTTGAGATAAACAAAAATTCACTTCCGAAATCGTGGGATATGAACGTGGCTACTATCAAGAAGACAAAAGATCTCAATCATCTTAGTCTTGCTGATGTAATTCAAGAACTTGATGCTTTGAAGTGTAGAGAAATAATAAGTTCTGAAAACATTCCGGTCACTGAAGTTACATGTACTCCAGCTTGTGAAGCTACGATTAAATTTCTTCGGGAACAAATTGATTTATTAAAAAGAGAAATTTAGGACCTGAGATATGAAGGATATCAACTCAGGAAAGGACAGAAACCCCTAAATGCTGAATTAGAAGCAAAAACCAAGGACTTTAGGAAGCTTCAGGAAGAGTATAGCAACAAGTGTGAAAACTATGACTATATTAAGAGACAACTTGCTGCTGTGACTGAAGAACTTGACACTTTGAAAATTAAGTGTGGAAAAATAGATGTTAGTTTTAAAAATTATACTGCGTTAAGTCAGACAGTCGAGTCCTTATTTGAAACCGAATTAAAATTCAAAGACAATCAAAACAAGGGTCTAGGGTATGGTAGTGTTCCTCCACCTTTCAATCATAACTACACATCCATCCCTATGACTCAGGAAGAAATTGACAGGGAGGCACGTCTTCGATATGGCAAACAAGCTGGGTTTGTGTCAGGAGGTATCCATGTAGAAAATACTAATTTTTCTACTTCATGTGTAGGTAAAGTAGCAGAAGATGAGAACAAGGAGAACACTACTGAACAAAACCAATGGCTCCTTGAACTCAGAATCTGTTGCTTCGAATTTTGTTACTCCTAACAAACCTGTCGTTGAGAAATACATGCCACCAATTCCAGTGAAACAGAGTGCCTGTTGCAAGTGTGCATGTGGGAACAACAAGAGACAAGGCAAGGATACGCCACCAGGGGCAGGAAGAAACAACTTCATAGTGAAGAAAAAGACATGTTTTCACTGTGGAACACCTGGACACGTTGCTAGAAATTGTCCTAACATGTTTTCACTGTGGAACACCTGGACACGTTGCTAGAAATTGTCCTAATCGCGCATACGTTCCCTACTATGCACAAGGCTGGCAGAACGTGCCAAGAGGGAGATTTTTCAAAAGAAACCCATCAAGGTCACGTTCAGGCAATGCCGACTGGAATGCCATGAAGGCCAAGAATTCAACTCCCAAGGCCAAGCATCCAACTCCCAAGAACAAAAAGGAAATGCCGGCCAAGAAGTCCAATCCAAAAGATGCTCCAGTGAAACAAATACCGATTAGGTCAAAGTCACCTAGGCAGACGGCTTCAAGTTCCAAATCAAGTGCCGAGGCACCCATCGGATCGAACAAAAAATGGGTTAAACCCGAATATAGATGGGTACCAAAGGCTCACTCTCCCAAATCTTCTAACGATTCTAATATTCCTACATCTTCTGTTTGTGATAAGCAGGACATGTCATGGGAGAGAGTATCGTGCGTTGATGACAAAGGTCAACCCAGTTTCAAAATGGACTGGGTTCCAAAGACCAACTGATCCTGCTCTGTGTCGGAGCAGCTTTAGAGGCATATCATTAGACTTCGGTTTGTTGGTAGTGGCTGCTCCTGGCATATGATTGGGGACATCTCTCAACTATACAACATTCAGACATTTGTTGAGAGTATATGTCCTTTTGCGGGAAAGGAAGAAAGGAAGAGATCACAAATGGGATTAGTGCTTAACGATGTGAAGAATTTTCGGATCTGTTCTGAGATTATGCTTGCTGTTCTCAGACCTTCTGAATGTAGATTCAATCGGTGAATTACGGTTTGCGTTTTGTTCTTTATACTCCTGAGTTTTTCTTAAGCTGATTCGCTTTAAAGACTAATTTTTGTTTTAATCCCTTTGATGCCTCGCATGCATGTAAAGTTAGAAACATTACATGGTATCTCAGTCCTAAGAGGCTAGATCTATTGTCTGAGGCCATGGATTCGAATGGAAAGGGATGAATACTTTAAGACAGGAAAACTCGACGAGTTGGATAGCATTTTCCTGTCTTCTGGATACTGAGTGAACTCGGCTAGTGGGTGAGATGACTCGGCGAGTTGCTAGGGTTTTCCCGGTTTTCTGAACACTGAAGAACTCAACGAGTTGCTCTGGTAACTCAGCGAGTTGTCTCGATCTTTTCACGGTCTTCTGGGACATGAAGGAACTTGACGAGTCAGTAGATTCAATCGACGAGTTAGGTCAACATGGAATGTTGACCTTGATTGTTGACTTTGACTTTGACCATGGTTGACCAAGTTTGACATCTGAGGATATTTTAGTAATTTGGGATTTTGATGGAATTAGTCATATGGTGACTACAGATAGTTGAGTTCATAGCTGTGAGATGGGATTCGATTTTATCGGTTCAGCACTACTTGTGAGGTGAGTTTCCTCACTATACTAATAGGTTCGAAGGCACCAGTGCTGACCCTTTTTGGATTGTTATCCTGGTTATTACATAATGATATGCTTAGTGATCTGTTGGATCTGTATCCTGGTATATAGGATGGTACTATGCGTAGTGATCCGTTATATCTGTATCCTGGTATATAGGATGATTCTATGATTAGTGATCTGTTAGATCTGTATGACTGTATGTACGTGCTAGCTAGTGTTTTATATCTATGTGTTGATTGTGTGTTTGCGAGTGGGTTGAGACGGTCTTGCTTTGTGCTCTAGGCCAACAGACCCAGGGCGGCCCGGATGGACTGAAGGCCCATCGGGGCGTACCAGTAAGGCCGAAGGCTCGGAGAACGGTCCAGACAGGCTGAAGGCCTAGTAGGGCGGTCCCGACATGCTGAAGGTTCTAAGAGGTGGGCCAGATAGACTGAAGGCCGGTGAGGCGGTCCAATCATACTGAAGACTCTATATGCATGTTGTTCGTTTTGATATTGTTCTGGTTTGTATGGCGTTGGTATTTTGGGGGAATTCACTAAGCTTCGAGCTTACAGTTTTGGATTTTGTTTCAGGCACTTCGGATGATCGTGGGAAGGCGAAGGCTTGATCGTGCACCTCCTCACATTCTATGATTTTAGTTTCTGGGACTCTCTAATATTAAACTATTTTGAAAACATTTTGTAATAACTAAAGGATTTTGGATGTTTAAAAAAGTGTTAAGTTTTTATGAATTTTAAGGATGTGACATCAAGAAGCAGTTAGTTAAGTTGTATGCTCTGATGCTTCTATCATTTGATTGACGGTCTCAAAGATCAGCGGTAATGGTAAGAACGTCGTTCAGATTTACCGAAGGAAAGTCTACATTTGTGATTATGATGGTAGATTCTTTATTCTGAGAGATGTAATATCTGTACAGGAGACAATCGAGATTAAATTTGCTTTGGAATTTTCTACCATGACCAACTATCTTGGTGATTCTTTTTCTAGACCACACTTCCTTTTGGGGTCGTGTGTTGGTAGAGTAAATAGTGCTCAATCTCTCTAGTTCAGTTTGTATGATAGTTTGAGGATCATCATTTAGATGTAGAGGTGCGAACTTAAGGTAGTAACGTCCATGTGGATATATTGGCAAGTCCAGTTGATCATCATCTTATGTTGGAAGATCAAAATACATGAAGGGAATGAAGTGTATGTCATGAAGTATTCCTTCTTGGAAAAGAGGAGAAATGCCTAGCATCGGATTTGGGTTGTCCTTACGTGCTTGAATCTGAATGCTTTCTTCCAATTCTTGATCGATTTGTTCCTAAGACTAGCCCTCAGACTTTTTAGATCACTTTACGGGGCTGTCTGTATCAGTAACAATCTTTTACACTTATCTTGTGGATTCTTACCTTTGTCAGAGATGGAAGAGATGATTTGATGGCCAGATTTTGTGATGAATATCTCGGATGGAGGAAGAATCAGAGGCTCCTCAGGAATTCCATCAGGTTTCCTGGTGGGAGAACCTTCATCAATCCGAACAATTCTCAGAGTAGGAATCGGTGAAAGCATTGATTGTGTGGCTCAGAAGGTGTCTATTTTCTGTTTGGTTTTAGCTTTAGCCTAGTCTCGGCTTCGTTTGAATGCTTCATGTAAAGATGAAGGCCAAGAAACTGAGGACCATTTCATCTTAGGTGCTTCGGAAAGTGCTTTTGTAGGGGGTTCCTAGATAGCTTGAAGTCCTAAGATCACATCTTCTACCAAATCTTCATCATTATCATCATCATCATCAATCTCAAGAGGTTCAAGAGTTTCGACTTCCAGAATTTCTTGATCATTTGACTCGTCTTAGAGTTCATAGTCCGATATTGGTTTCTAGTGCACAAGGTTTGGTACTAGTTCTCCCCCACTTGCATGGGACGGCCCTGCCTCCGATGCAAGCATCGATTCTTACTTGAGCTACTCTAATCGTTCAAATACATGTTGAAAACTTGTTTTGAGTTGCTTGGTGGGCACGTCAAAAGCCTTTGTTATAGGAGTTTGAGCTTTGATGTGACCAACGGTTTCGTCAAATAATAACAAGCATGATCATATTCATGGCATCCTTTTGACTAATTTCCTTTTCAAGCCTTTGAATCTTTTTCTCATGACGAACATGAGTTTTCTTGATGACTTCACTGGTAGCATTGATCATATCATCATGGATTTTAAGAATGATAGTGGTGGTGGAGATGTGATGGTTGAGACTGTAATTGTAATACTCCTCAACTTCTTTGATGGTGCGCTTGAGACAAAGAGAGATAAGTTGATCTAACTGGTTGGCTCTGTGAAGTTGCTAGGGAGCAGCATCTTGGATCTGGGAAAGAGACTTCAGAATGAGTTTGAGCTTTGAGTCAATACCTTTAACTTTCTGGTCAAGGTTCGTATTAAGGCTTGCTAAGTTCTTATCAAGTGAGTCGAATTTGGTGTTTTCTGAGGCAATGGTGTCTCGGAGTTCCAACAGGGCAAAAGGATCCAGTATGTTCTCATCAGAGGATCCGTTGTCCGAGGTGGAACTTTTGGATTTCTTATCATCATCTATGTCATCATTATTTGGCTTTGAAGGCTTGGAATCATCAACTGGATTTTCTTGTACTTGATTATCTTGATCACCTTTCAAGGTACTTTCAGAAGAATGAGAGGTGTTCTTATTTGCTTCAAAAGTTTCTACTTCTTTAGATTCCTTGGAGGATGAGAAGAGACCAAAATCATAACGAGGTTTCAAGGAGGAAGGTTTCTGCAAAAGCTTGAAGGAAGTGGAAATCGGAATAGCACCAACTGTAGTTTTGTCATCTTCAAACATGATCTCATCAGAAAGATCATCTCTCTTATCAGGATGAAAATTATCTTTGGCAACAACTTCTTTTTGAGGAGGATTATCCACTATGGTGTCAGAAGTGGGAACATCTCCTGTAACAACAACTGTAGAAGGCTTAAATGCTTGATCTCTTTCTTCATCGGATGGAATGGTGAAGGAAATGCAAATTCGGATGGCCCAATGACGCATAGAGATCAAAGTATATTCCACTTGGTCTCAAGTGAGTTCTTAATGCCAATAATGAGTTCTGTTTACGAAATTTACCCAATCATTGTATAAATTACTTGATCATCCTTTACCTGTGGTAGGTATCAAATCGGTTGAGGTTTCCAGAGTAAAAAGGACTGCTCCAACTTTGGAAAGCTTCGAAACAAAGATAGGGGCCCATGATTGTGCATGTGTAGAAACTTGAGAGATTTCCAAGATGACTCGTGAGTGTGTCCCAGGGGGCTCCAAGGGACTATTTTCAATACTGACACCATCTTTTTGAGAAGATGGGGGTCGATTATACGCAGACTACCCGTGAGTGTGTGCATGTGATATTGAAACTCCAAATGGTACTTCGGAAGAGTGGCTGGGAGGGGTAAGCTGTGACCTAAAGTCAGGTAAAATGCTGACTTGTGAATCCTTTTGAGAGGGTTCACCAGCTTTGGTTCTCTCTTTGGCTCAAATTTTTGAGGGTGATGTCTTTCATTTGGCCATTTGCTTTTTGCGGCCTCCTGAATACAATCGAGACCTCAAGATGATGTTTGCGATGTGGTAATTCGGATGGAACTGTGGCTAACATGTGTACTGGAAAACATTTGATAGGTACGAAAGCAGATTGGTTTGGTAATCTATAAGTATTTATAGCTTTAAAGGAACAATATACCTCTTTGATGTCCGAGTTGAGAGGAATGAATTCAAATCTCTTGAGGTAGAGTTGTTGTAGTGTCAGAGCGCAAAGTCTAGGACTTGGAATTTCATTCGGCTTCCTCTTGACTCTAAACTTCCGAAAGTCTTTCCATAGCACTTCGTGAAAGTCGACTGAATTATCTCTTCTGGAGATGATTTTGTACACAACATAGAGCCATTCTTTGCTCATGATGTCTATACCATCATGTTTTCTTGATAATCCTTGAAGAATGAAGTGCATCAATATAGTCCAAAGGCCATAAACCACAGACTTCTTGAATTCCTTTTCCTTGAATTCACCATTATACCCAATCTAATTCAAGAACAACTGAAACTCTTCAGACGTTGGTACTTGAACTCGAAAACATTTGGAGTTTTCTGCAATGCGAATAGCTTTAGAAATGTGTTCTTGTGGACTAGAACAATCTTGTCATCGACAATCATCACTTCCAGTACACCGTCTTCAATTTTAACTCGTTCGAGTTCTTTGTGACGGATACAAAAAGGAAGTTTAGGGTTAGGGATTTTAGTAAGAGGAACTGCGATAGGGTGGTGGGAGATGAACTCGATTGTAACAGCCCGGATTTCCAGGTATTTTATTGTTTTGATATTTTTGAGTTTTGAGAAGGGACTCGGCGAGTTGGAGCTCAGACTCGCCGAGTAGGGTCGCGATTCTGGACGCGGGATTCGTCCGGACTCGGCGAGTCCAGGATATGGACTCGGCGAGTCCACGCTGTTTAATGAAACCCTAATTTCTCGGGTTTGGGACCTATTTAAATGGCCTTATGGCCGTCATTTGCATCCATCAGTCCATAGAGAGAAACCCTAAAAGTGCTTTAGCGATTTGAGAGAGAAAGGAGGCATTTCTTGACATTTGTGTGTTGTTTAGCAAAGAAGAGGGAGGCTCTAGCCAAGAGGAGGCAAAGGAGACTGCTATTTGGTGGATTTGAAGCTTGACCCTTCAATCTAAAGGTATGATTTCGGCTCATCTCCTGTTTTGTGAAGTATAACCGATTTTAGGGTTTCTTGTGGCCTTGTTGAGTTGATTTGATGGCCAAATAGTCCCATGCTAGTGATGAGACTTCGGATCTGGATCCATAGAGGTCCAGAGAGTCTCATTCTTCAAGCTTTATAGAGAACAATGGAGGTCATGACCTTGTGTAGTGAGATTTGTTGATGATTCTTCATAATTGGTCATATAGAGGTTGTTAAGGCATCAAGACTAGGACTTTACGTGATGAATCAGTCTAGGAGGGCCAGATCTACGAATTGTTGGAGTAGATCTGACCTTAGAAGCAAGTTTGAGTGATTGCATGGAATGGACTCGCCGAGTCCGATGAGCAGACTCGGCGAGTAGCTTGAAGATTGCCTTGGACCGGTCAGGGAGTGGTCCAGTCGAGTCAGGGGTTGACTCAGTGAGTCAGGGCGAGTTAGAGAGGGTTCTCAAAGTGGACTGAGTAGAGCTGGGACTCGCCGAGTCGTTCTTGAGACTCGGCGAGTTGAGTCGGGGTGGCCCCGCGATTTTTCTGCCAGGTGAAACTCGTCGAGTCAGGGGGGAGTACTCGACGTGTAGAAAGGGAATCCTAGAGAGTTGGTGAGAACGTCTAGACTCGTCGAGTTGCCGTGTGCACTCGCCGAGTCCGGTCAAAGTTGACCGTTGACCGTTGACCGTTGACCTGTGTTGACTTCTTAGGGATAGTCAACCTTAGAGATAAAAAGTGTTAATTAGAGTCTTGTGATGTTATAGGAGGATTAGAGCTCGGAGGATCGAGCACGAGGGATTTCCAGGGATCGTGAGATACCGAGACACGCGAGGTGAGTCTTCTCACTATACTTTACCTTGAGTCGGTAATCAGAGTTATGTGTTAGTGTATGTATGTTATGTGTATGTTATGTGTTGTACTGCATTATTTCTATGTGATTTATGCTGTGCATGATTACAGAGTTGGAACCGGAAGGTTCCTAGAGTTAGAACCTGAGGGTTCACAAGAGTTGGGTGCACGGACCCATAGAGTTATAGCCTCGGGTGGCTAATATGTGTTTATGTGGTATTTTGGGGAACTCACTAAGCTTCGTGCTTACAGTGTTAGTGTTGTTGTTTCAGGTACTAGCGATGACCGTGGGAAGGCGCCGGCTTGATCTGTACACACGCAGGGGACTTTGATATATTTACATTGATCTTGGGATTTTGTGTAATGTGACTTGAGATTTAAATCTGATGTTTTATGGAAAATGAATGAGAAACGTTTTTTTATAAATTGTGAAAAATAAATTTTAAAAATTGGCGGTGTTACAAGTTCGTATCAGAGCCTTGGTTTGAGGGATTCGAGTACTCCTTCGGGCGTATTTGAACTCAAACTGGGGATTTAAAAAATGTATTTTCTAAAAGAGTAAAAGATTTCTTTGAAAAACGCAGAGCAAGAGATGTGTGTACGATCAGTCAGCGCCCAGACGGTGATTTCCCAAAATACCTTTATATATTATGTGATATTGATATGATGTATCCGCATGCTAGAGTAGGCTAGGTATTGCTATTAGGACTAGGGTGGCCTGATTTGTGATGCCTTAGCCTAGGGAGATGTGAGCTGCTATGAGACGCTTGAGAGTGAGTAGGTAGCAGCGAGGGGCTTATGAGAGATCTATTAGAGAGTGGTCCATGCATGATAGAGTACTTGAGACTTGGGATCCAAAGAGAAGGACTTGGAGTGTATTCCGGCGCGGTGCGGACAGTAGTATTGGGCCCGTACTACTGGAAGCACCGGGGCGGTGTGCAGCCCAAGTCAGAATCTTTGGAATGCCAAGAATCGAGGAGGAAAGAGTTGTCGAGTGTGAGCATACTCGTGTGGATTCTAATTTATCATATGTTGTATTTCAGAGGTGGATCATGGTGAGGACACGTTTGATGCCCGAGAGCAGTGGTACCAGTGAGGAGGAGATCCGCCGGATCATTCAGGAGGAGGTGGCTGCGGCCATCAGGGCAGAGATACCGGAGATGTTTGGGTCTATAAAGACCACATTGATTGAGACGTTTGATGAGCGTTATGCCGCTCTTTCTGAGGCTGCTGCTGCAGCGGCTACCGCAGCGATTGCTGCTGTGAGGCCGCAGGGTGGGGATGCGTTGCTGTTCCGTGAGTTCAGCAACACAAAACCACCAGAGTTTGATGGTACTCAGGATCCGGTGGCAGCTATGAGGTGGATATCTGATATTGAGGGGTGTTTCTTCACTTGCTCGTCTCCTGAGCATTTGAAGGTCCGGTTCGCGCTGAACCAGCTTCGCTTGGGAGCGAAGGACTGGTGGAAGTTCGTGACGGCGCATTATACGCCCGCTGAGCTTTCTGCGGTGACCTGGGAGAGGTTCACCACCATGTTTCGGGATGAGTACATTCCCCAGGTGGAGAGGGAGCGTTTAGCACAGGAGTTTCTGACCCTCAAGCAGGGTACTGAGTCTGTTACAGCAATCACGAGGATGTTCCACGAGAGGGCGATGTTCTGCCCTGAGCACGTGTCCACTGAGCAGGCACGTATGAGCCGCTACTTGAGCATCTTGAGGCGGGATATTCGGGAGTTCGCTGCGAACTCCTCGTACCGGACATTTGCCGAGCTTCAGGCAAATGCCCGGAAGAGGGAGATTGAGCTTGAGACCCAGGCCAGGGAGGAGGCGGAGTCTCAGGGGAGGGATCGGCGACCGGCGCTGTCGCAGCCGGCCGCCAAGCGGGCCAAGCCTGCTGATCCCAGATCAGGGAGCCAGAAGGGCCGCACTTGCGGAAAGTGCGGCAAGGGTCATGACGGAGTTTGCCGAGCGGGGTCTTGCTACAAATGTGGCAAGGAGGGGCACATGGCCAAGGACTGCTCCAAGGGGTTTGCAATGTGCTTTCACTGCAACCAGACCGGACACCGGAAGGCCGAGTGTCCGCAGTTGCGCGGAGCATCTCAGGGGTCTACTCCTGCCGCCATCAGAGCTACAGAGAGTCGGCCTGTGAAGGCCGAGGCGCCGAGAGCTCGAGGGAGAGCCTTCCAGTTGACTGCGGAGGAGGTCCGCGCCGCGCCCGATGTTGTGGCTGGTATGTTTCTTTTCGTGTATTTATTTTTGATATATGATGTTATGCTTATATTATGTTATGCGTAGGTACCTTTCTTGTGAACTCCGTACCTGCTTTAGTGTTATTTGACTCGGGTGCGAGTCGGTCTTTTGTATCTTTGGCCTTTGGTCAGCATATCAGTGTTAGTCGTGAGGCATTGAGTCGGCCTCTGAGAGTTTCCATAGCTGACGATAGAGTGATTTGCGCCACAGAGGTTTTCCGGGGATGTGTGTTAGAGATTTTCGGGGTTGAGTTACCGATTGATCTGATTCCTATTGCGATGGGTGATGTTTGTGTCATTGTGGGCATGGACTGGTTGAGCCGATTCGGCGCGATTATCGACTGTGAGCGTCAGCTGGTGACTATACGAGACCCTGGTGGGGGAGTTCTTTCGGTGTACGGTGAGGGTACACGTTCGGGATCAGCCTTTTGTTCGGCCGCTAGGGCGAGGCAGTGTCTACAGTAGGGCTGTAAGGGTTTTGTGGCGTATGTGATGGATACGCGAGCGACTTCCGAGAGACCGAGTTCAGTTGGGGAGGTACCGGTGGTGTGTGAGTTTCCAGATGTCTTTCCCGAGGAGCTGCCGGGAGTACCTCCTGTGAGGCAAGTGGAGTTTGGTATTGATTTGGTTCCGGGGGCTGCGCCTATAGCTAAGGTGCCTTATCGTCTTGCACCTCCAGAGATGCAAGAGTTATCCTCGCAGCTTCAGGAGTTGCTGGGGAAGGGATTCATTCGGCCGAGCAGCTCGCCGTGGGGAGCACCTATTCTGTTCGTCAAGAAGAAGGATGGTTCACACCGGATGTGTATTGATTACCGGGAGTTGAACAAGCTGACGGTCAAGAACCGTTACCCGTTGCCGAGGATCGACGATTTATTTGATCAGTTGCAGGGAGCCTCTTGGTTTTCCAAGATCGACTTGAGGTCGGGATATCATCAGGTGAGAGTGCGGGATGAGGATGTTCAGAAGACAGCGTTCAGGACGCGATATGGGCATTATGAGTTTGTGGTGATGCCTTTTGGGCTCACCAATGCCCCGGCGGTGTTCATGGATCTCATGAACAGGGTATGCAGGCCGATGTTGGATCGGTCGGTGATTGTATTTATCGATGATATTCTGGTGTATTCGAGATCTAGAGAGCAGCATGAGGAGCATTTGAGGGAGGTCCTTGGGGTATTGAGATCGGAGAAGCTTTATGCAAAGTTCTCCAAGTGTGATTTCTGGTTACGGGAGGTCCAGTTTCTAGGACATCTCGTTAACCAGGAAGGGATTATGGTCGATCCGGCCAAGGTTGAGGCGGTGATGAGTTGGGAGGTGCCAAAGTCACCCTCTGAGATTAGGAGCTTCCTTGGACTAGCAGGGTATTATCGGAGATTTATCAAGGATTTCTCCAAGATCGCAGTGCTGCTCACCAGATTGACCCGGAAGGGTGTTGCATTCTCATGGGGTCCCGAGTAGCAGACCTCCTTTGAGACACTTCGCCAGAGGTTGTGCGAAGCCCCGGTATTAGCTCTCCCGGAAGGGATGGAGGATTTTGTAGTATATTGTGATGCATCGATTTTGGGGTTGGGTGCGGTGTTGATGCAGAGGGGTCATGTGATAGCATATGCATCGAGGCAGCTGAAGCCTCATGAGACGAGATATCCCACGCATGATCTAGAGTTGGGGGCAGTAGTGTTCGCCCTCAAGATTTGGCGCCACTACTTATATGGGGTTCGATGTACGATATACACGGACCATAAGAGCTTGAAGTACATGATGGATCAGCCCAATCTAAACATGCGTCAGAGGAGGTGGTTAGATGTGGTCAAGGATTATGATTGTGAGATCCTATACCACCCGGGCAAGGCCAACGTGGTGGCCGATGCGTTGAGCCGCAGGGCGGAGAGCACTCCATTACGAGATGTATGTTTGAGATTGACCATGATAGCTCCGGTATTGGATGCCATTCGTGGGGCACAGGCCGAGGCTGTGCAGTCGGAGATGCAGAAGAGGGAACGGGTCGTTGGTTTGGTTTCAGAATTCGTTACGGATGGGCGAGGGCTTATGACTTTTCAGGGTCGGATTTGGGTACCATTTGTGGGTGGTGCGCGCACTTCCTTGATGGAGGAGGCTCATCGGTCGAAATTTTCGATCCATCCGGGGGCTACGAAGATGTATTTGGATTTAAGGAGAGAGTATTGGTGGCCCTGTATGAAGAGGGACGTCGCATGGTTCGTTGAGAGGTGCTTGACCTGCCGTAGGGTTAAGGCCGAGCACCAGAGACCGCATGGCAAGTTGCAGCCATTGGAGGTTCCCGAATGGAAATGGGAACAGATCACTATGGATTTCATCACCAAATTGCCGAGAACTGCCAGAGGAGTTGATGCAATTTGGGTGATTGTGGACAGGTTGACGAAGAGCGCTCACTTCCTTGCCATCAGTGAGAGTTCTTCAGCAGAGAAGTTGGCGGAGTTATATGTGAGAGAAGTGGTATCTCGGCATGGGGTGCCGATCTCGATTGTTTCGGACCGTGATGTGCGCTTTACTTCCAGATTCTGGAAGAAATTTCATGAGGAGTTGGGTACTAGATTGCATTTTAGTACCGCATATCATCCCCAGACAGACGGTCAGAGTGAGCGGACGATTCAGACGCTTGAGGACATGCTTCGAGCATGTGTGTTGGATTTCGGGGGTAGCTGGGATGCATATTTACCCTTGGCAGAGTTTTCTTACAACAACAGCCATCATTCGAGCATTGGTATGCCACCCTTTGAGCTGTTGTATGGTAGGAGGTGTCGGAACCCCATTTGCTGGGGAGAGGTTGGGCAGAGAGTGATGGGCAGTACCGAGATCGTGCTTCAGACGACAGAGCAGATTCAGCAGGTCAGACAGAGGTTATTGACCGCCCAGAGTCGACAGAAGAGTTATGCAGACAGACGCCGGTCCGAGCTTGAGTTTCAGGTCGGCGACTTCGTTCTCCTGAAGGTGTCTCCTTGGAAAGGAGTGATTCGATTCAGGAAGAGGGGCAAGTTGGGGCCCCGGTATATTGGGCCATTTCGTGTGATTGCAAGGGTAGGACGGGTAGCCTATCGGTTGGAATTGCCAGCAGAGTTGGGGCAAATCCACGACACTTTTCATGTGTCGCAATTGAGGAAATGTATTGCCGATGAGTCGGCAGTAGTTCCGTTAGAGGATATTCAGGTGGATGCGAGCCTGAATTATGCCGAGAGACCAGTAGCCATCAGAGATCGGAAGATCAAGGTTCTGAGGAACAAGGAGGTACCTCTGGTGTTGGTTCAGTGGCAACACCGGAAGGGATCAGAGATGACCTGGGAGCCGGAGCGCGAGATGCGGGAACAGCATCCGGAGCTATTTTTAGAGCGAGACTTCGAGGGCGAAGTCTAATCCTAGTGGAGGAGAATTGTAACAGCCCGGATTTCCAGGTATTTTATTGTTTTGATATTTTTGAGTTTTGAGAAGGGACTCGGCGAGTTGGAGCTCAGACTCGCCGAGTAGGGTCGCGATTCTGGACGCGGGATTCGTCTGGACTCGGCGAGTTCAAGATATGGACTCGGCGAGTCCAAGATATGGACTCGGCGAGTCCACGCTGTTTAATGAAACCCTAATTTCTCGGGTTTGGGACCTATTTAAATGGCCTTATGGCCGTCATTTGCATCCATCAGTCCATAGAGAGAAACCCTAAAAGTGCTTTAGCGATTTGAGAGAGAAAGGAGGCATTTCTTGACATTTGTGTGTTGTTTAGCAAAGAAGAGGGAGGCTCTAGCCAAGAGGAGGCAAAGGAGACTGCTATTTGGTGGATTTGAAGCTTGACCCTTCAATCTAAAGGTATGATTTCGGCTCATCTCCTGTTTTGTGAAGTATAATCGATTTTAAGGTTTCTTGTGGCCTTGTTGAGTTGATTTGATGGCCAAATAGTCCCATGCTAGTGATGAGACTTTGGATCTGGATCCATAGAGGTCCAGAGAGTCTCATTCTTCAAGCTTTATAGAGAACAATGGAGGTCATGACCTTGTGTAGTGAGATTTGTTGATGATTCTTCATAATTGGTCATATAGAGGTTGTTAAGGCATCAAGACTAGGACTTTACGTGATGAATCAGTCTAGGAGGGCCAGATCTACGAATTGTTGGAGTAGATCTGACCTTAGAAGCAAGTTTGAGTGATTGCATGGAATGGACTCGCCGAGTCCGATGAGCAGACTCGGCGAGTAGCTTGAAGATTGCCTTGGACCGGTCAGGGAGTGGTCCAGTCGAGTCAGGGGTTGACTCAGTGAGTCAGGGCGAGTTAGAGAGGGTTGTCAAAGTGGACTGAGTAGAGCTGGGACTCGCCGAGTCGTTCTTGAGACTCGGCGAGTTGAGTCGGGGTGGCCCCGCGATTTTTCTGCCAGGTGAAACTCGTCGAGTCAGGGGGGAGTACTCGATGTGTAGAAAGGGAATCCTAGAGAGTTGGTGAGAACGTCTAGACTCGCCGAGTTGCCGTGTGCACTCGCCGAGTCCGGTCAAAGTTGACCGTTGACCGTTGACCGTTGACCTGTGTTGACTTCTTAGGGATAGTCAACCTTAGAGATAAAAAGTGTTAATTAGAGTCTTGTGATGTTATAGGAGGATTAGAGCTCGGAGGATCGAGCACGAGGGATTTCCAGGGATCGTGAGATACCGAGACACGCGAGGTGAGTCTTCTCACTATACTTTACCTTGAGTCGGTAATCAGAGTTATGTGTTAGTGTATGTATGTTATGTGTATGTTATGTGTTGTACTGCATTATTTCTATGTGATTTATGCTGTGCATGATTACAGAGTTGGAACCGGAAGGTTCCTAGTGTTAGAACCTGAGGGTTCACAAGAGTTGGGTGCACGGACCCATAGAGTTATAGCCTCGGGTGGCTAATATGTGTTTATGTGGTATTTTGGGGAACTCACTAAGCTTCGTGCTTACAGTGTTAGTGTTGTTGTTTCAGGTACTAGCGATGACCGTGGGAAGGCGCCGGCTTGATCTGTACACACGCAGGGGACTTTGATATATTTACATTGATCTTGGGATTTTGTGTAATGTGAGTTGAGATTTAAATCTGATGTTTTATGGAAAATGAATGAGAAACGTTTTTTTATAAATTGTGAAAAATAAATTTTAAAAATTGGCGGTGTTACAGATCATGATGCGTATAGATTCATCATAATCCATGTGTGACATCCCCAAATTCACGGTCATTTAAAATTTTTTTATTTAGGCTTATTTGAAAATCAAATTATCCTTTTTAAAGAATAATATTGCGGAATTTGTTCCCAGAAAACATGATAAAGCATTTCCGAAGAAATGTATTTTGTTTATATTAAAACTTTGAGATGTCATTGTCAATACAGAAACATGAGCATAAACAGACCTTACATTCATTTACATCTCCCTTAATATCTCAGTGTAATGTGTCTTCCTATCCATACTTGTGATACATATAAACTGAGTGGATCAGGTAGGGAAACCTGGTGAGTACATAGGTATTTCAATCCCATAAAGTGTTATATATATATATATATATATATATATATATATATATATATATATATATATATATATTAGAACTCACAATATATACAATTTCACCTCATATATGTATTTCTTACCCCACCCCGTCGATCCTCACAATGACACGATCTATACTCTTATATCTAAAATTAACATCTTTACCTAATCCATACTCCCGGATCAGCTATGTCTTATTCCATTCTCTTGGATCAATAACTATGCCCATTCCATACTCTCGGACTAGGGTCAATTGACTATGTCTAATCCATGCTCCCGGATAAATGAAAAATAACTATGTCCTCTGCGTACTCTCGAACGAAGGACAAATGACTATGTCTAATCCATGCTCTCGGATTAATGAAAAATCTTAAAGTTCGACCCTCCGTGTATATCTCACCCACACTCATAAGGAGATACTATCCGATATCCATCTCAATTAATTTATGTTTGTTCTGTATCCTAAATCATCATATATTATCAAATATGCTCTTAACACGTATTTTAGGCTATAACAAATATCTCACACACAAACATATACTTAATACTTTAATCAATACTTGTATTAAAATCATGTTCATGAAAGGGACTATGCACTCATTTGTTAAAGTGATGATTCCAATCTCGGGCAGCGCTACACTTCTAACAATTTTATTTCCCTCGACAAAACCTAGTATCATTATTACTAGATTTTAGTCAAATGTTTATTGCGACTATTTACGAGCGAGATTAGTTTATAAGTGCTAAACAAAACTTTTCAACTACTATGTACAGACAGGGGACAGACATGAAAGACCGGAGGGTAGGACCATTTTGGCATTTAAGTTGTTTTGAAATCGAACAACCCTATGCGGCCCTTCAAGCCAAATAACCGTACCGCGAGTAGTTAAAAGGTATTATAATAACACTTAATATTTTATAATACTTATCTCATATATTTTTAATAGGTTCATAATAATGATAATAAACTTAAATATAAGTTATACTTAAGGTAGGGTAAGCATAACTCACTTACAATAAAGTTTGGCTAGGAATCAGGCTCTGCGGGGGCAAAAACTCTGAGCCGAAAGCACTTCTTCTCGGAGCCTTTTGGCGCTCTGGGACTCATCTCTAACACTTAGGAAGTGCTAAGGAAGGGTAGGGATAGTTCTAGAGTATTGAGAGAGAAATAAGGGCTAAGGTGTGAAGAAACGAAATAAACCTCGTATGTATTTATAGGAGGCTGGATGCGAGTGTGCGGGGCGTACCTTTGGTGTACGCTATGCGTACTAAGTATGCGGGATGTCCGAAGTGCTACACAGCGCGTACGAGGGCTAGGTGTAGGTCATTCGAAGCGAAGCCATGGAGAGCAAGGGATGGTCCAGATTCAGCCACATGGCACCCCTCACATTCTTATCCAAAAAATGAATAAAATTCTAAATTCCATAAATTTCGAATATGAGCTCAGTTTTTGACATTCTTTATATACACGCGTAGGTTGCGACGTAATCTGCAACTTCCTTTTAGACTCCGTCAGCTGATTTTGACTTTATTTTCAAAGTTATATTTTAACAGGCTTAGACAGATGAAGTCCATTAAAAATTCATAACTTTGTCATCCGACGTCCGTTTTCATCTGTCTTTATTTCGTTGAGTTTTTATTAACGAGATATTCAATTATCGTTTAGATTGTGTAGGCTAAAAATGGATCAAATCTTAGAAAAATCAGAACTTCCTCATACGAAGTCAAATTGGAGGTTCTTTTTATGCACGCTCTCAGTTCAACGTATACTACGACTTTCGTTTAGATCTCTGAGACTACAAAAGAATTTATAAAAAATTCACTTTTTACGTTATGCGGCGCCGTGCCGGTTAAGGGAAAACTTCGACGGGTCATAACTTCTTCGTTATAACGCACATTTCAACGTTCTTTTTATGTATGAAACCCTTGTGACATATACTATAACATAGTTAAGATTATTTATTCCAAATAATCTTCAATCAAAAATTTATTTTTGACGCTTGTTGTCTCTAAATTGACTAGCCTGAATCTGCGAGCGTTACACCATAGGATCGAGAGAAAACAACTGGTTTGTTTCTCTGAGGATGAACTTAGTGGTTGAAGATGAGGCAGATCCCTTTGAATAATTTTTCTACGATGAAGGTTTGGAGGTTTTTGGTGCAGTGGAAGCCATTGATGGTGATTTGAGAAAGCTGAAGAAATAGAGCACAGAGAAAACGCTCTAAAAAGACGATAGCCAAAGTGTAAAGTGGAAACAGTTAGGATTCAAAATCCTTTTATATGAAGGAGTTTTTGGGTCGAGTAGAAGAGCTGAATGATGACACCTAAAAAACCGAAACGGTTTGCATTTAATGCATAGCCAAAAAAAGTCTTCCTAATTGACAGTTGAGAACCAAAGAACGGACATTTGCTTGTTCAAAAAGAGATATCGTCGATTCTGTTAAGAAACACTCATTACTTTATTGATATGCGTGCCAAAGTGTGTTTATTAAGAATTAAGAGGATAATCATGAAGAAAATTATTGTTAATGTATTCTTGAAAAACATTTCGGAAAAGAAACTTTAATGATAACCTTAAAATTTATTTATTGTTTAGAATCTCAGAATAATCCAATTCCGAGTTGGGATGTCATAAGATACTTCAGTAAGAAATCAAACTCATCATTAGTACATGATATATGGTTTTAGATGACACAATATCAAACTGAGTATTAGAGGTAAAAATATTGGGTCAAAATATGGTTTATACTTTGTTTTTCTGGGCAATTATATTTTTCTGTAATATTTTTGGAGTTTACGGTCATGTTTATGATTGAGTTTACGGTCGTAAACACCTTACGGCCGTAAACCCATTTACGGCCCATATTCTCCATGTATATATATAGGTGTTAAGGTGAGGAGTACAAATTGATGAACCCTAGAGAGTTTACGGCCAGAGAGACAGAAGAACTATTGTGTGTTAGTGTGTGTGTGAATCTCTTGTATCCGGATCATCATTCTATTCATTAATACATTGAGATTCATCATCTACTTCTTCTCCTTCTCTTCTATTTGATCTAACATCATCTGTTTGATTGGGATTCTGCACCAGCAAACGGATCTAATTGATACACAAGCATAATTAGGACTTACAATTGGTATTAGAGCTTGGTTGTATCAGTAAATTTTGTTAGATTTGGAGCATTATTTGATCTTATTTTTGAAATATTCTTGTGTTTTTGGATAGATCTCTGAAAAATAAGGAGGGTTTGTTCTTTGTGTTTTTCATAAAAAAAGGTTTTTGATCGAGTTTTGGAGCAAAAAAGGGCAAAAATCATTGTTTTTGGTCGTAACCTGCGAGGGGGTGGCGGCCAGCAGCTAGGGTTTCCGAGGAGTTCACGGCCCGAGGTTTGCGGCTCGGAGTTTGCGGCCTCGGCTCGGAGTATACGGCTCAGCAGTTTGCGGCTCGGTCTCGCATGTTTCCGGCTTCTGAGTTTTCGGCCTCGCACCTCGGCCTCGCAAGCAGCGTCCTCGCATCAGCTTCAAATAAAAAAGAGGAGCGACTTCGGAGTGGCCAGGAATCGAACTCACGACCTCTGGTTCACCAGGCGGAGATCCTTCCAACTCCTCTAGGCCACTAATTGATTCCTTCCTTCCCCATTTAATTCATAAATCATCTTTTTCGCAGCAAGTTTTCCTATTTTGACACTTTTAACCCAAAATTCAAATCCTTTTAAATTTTAAATTCTTTTTTCATCCAAAATTTAAAAAAAAAAACTATATAAACAAAAAAACAAATAAATAAATAAAAATATATTAAATTAAAATAATAAAAAAAATTATATTTTAATTTTTGACTTTTATTTTTTAACTTTTGACCTTAAATTTTGACTTCGACTTCCAAGTTTGATCTTTGACTTTTTCATTTAACTTTTAAATTTTCAAATTTAGCTTTTTGGTTTGACTTTCAAGTTTGACCTTTTCAAGTTTGACTTTTTAAATTTGACTTTTAAGTTTTATTTTAGCTTCTAGTTGTGCTTTTTTAATTGATTTTAAGGTCTACGAGGGAGTTGAAAACATGAAAGAGAGTCGTTAGGATATGTTAAGACAAAATTTCAACATTTTCGATTATATCTCTAGAGAAATCTTCGAAACTTAGTTGCAGCGATTTACTACACTTACTACTGAGATGAATATAGCTGGGATCTTCTTGTCTAAGTTTGAGATAAACAAAAATTCACTTCCGAAATCATGGGATATGAACGTGGCTATCATCAAGAAGACAAAAGATCTCAATCATCTTAGTCTTGTTGATATAATTCAAGAACTTGATGCTTTGAAGTGTAGAGAAACAATGAGTTCTGAAAACATTCCGGTCACTGAAGTTACATGTACTCCAGCTTGTGAAGCTACGATTAAATTTCTTTGGGAACAAATTGATTTATTAAAAAGAGAAATTCAGGACCTGAGATATGAAGGATATCAACTCAGGAAAGGACACAAACCCCTAAATGCTGAATTAGAAGCAAAAACCAAGGACTTTAGGAAGCTTCAGGAAGAGTATAGCAACAAGTGTGAAAACTATGACTATATTAAGAGACAACTTGCTGCTGTGACTGAAGAACTTGACACTTTGAAAATTAAGTGTGGAAAAACAGATGTTAGTTTTAAAAATTATACTGCGTCAAGTCAGACAGTCGAGTCCTTATTTGAAACCCAATTAAAATTCAAAGACAATCAAAACAAGGGTCTAGGGTATGGTAGTGTTCCTCCACCTTTCAATCATAACTACACATCCATCCCTATGACTCAGGAAGAAATTGACAGGGAGGCATGTCTTCGATATGGCAAACCAGCTGGGTTTGTGTCAGGAGGTATCCATGTAGAAAATACTAATTTTTCTACTTCATGTGTAGGTAAAGTAGCAGAAGATGAGAACAAGGAGAACAATACTGAACAAACCAATGGCTCCTTGAACTTAAAATTTGTTGCTTCGAATTCTGTTACTCCTAACAAACCTGTCGTTGAGAAATACATGCCACCAATTCCAGTGAAACAGAGTGCCTGTTGCAAGTGTGCATGTGGGAACAACAAGAGACAAGGCAAGGATACGCTACCAGGGGCAGGAAGAAACAACTTCACAGTGAAGAAAAAGACATGTTTTCACTGTGGAACACTTGGACACGTTGCCAGAAATTGTCCTAATCGCGCATATGTTCCCTACTATGCACAAGGCTGGCAGAACGCGCCAAGAGGGAGATTTTTCAAAAGAAACCCATCAAGGTCACGTTCAGACAATGCCGACTGGAATGCCATGAAGGCCAAGAATTCAACTCCCAAGGCCAAGCATCCAACTCCCAAGAACAAAAAGGAAATGCTGGCCAAGAAGTCCAATCCAAAAGATGCTCCAGTGAAACAAAGACCGGTTAGGTCAAAGTCACCTAGGCAGACGGCTTCAAGTTCCAAATCAAGTGCCGAGGCACCCATCGGATCGAACAAAAAATGGGTTAAACCCGAATATAGATGGGTACCAAAGGCTCACTCTCCCAAATCTTCTAACGATTCTAATATTTCTACATCTTCTGTTTGTGATAAGCAGGACATGTCATGTGAGAGAGTATCGTGCGTTGATGACAAAGGTCAACCCAGTTTCAAAATGGACTGGGTTCCAAAGACCAACTGATCCCGCTCTGTGTCGGAGCAGCTTTAGAGGCATATCATTAGACTTCGGTTTGTTGGTAGTGCCTGCTCCTGGCATATGATTGGGGACATCTCTCAACTATACAACATTCAGACATTTGTTGAGAGTATATGTCCTTTTGCGGGAAAGGAAGAAAGGAAGAGATCACAAATGGGATTAGTGCTTAACGATGTGAAGAATTTTCGGATCTGTTATGAGATTATGCTTGCTGTTCTCAGACCTTCTGAATGCAGATTCAATCGGTGAATTACTGTTTGCGTTTTCTTCTCTATACTCCTGAGTTTTTCTTAAGTTGATTCGCTTTAAAGACTAATTTTTGTTTTAGGATAGTTTAAATTTGCGCATTTACTTTCGTTTCTCTCCTATGCACAAATTTAGGGGGAGAAATAAAAACAAAACAAAAATTAGAAAATATAAAAAATCCAAAAACATTAGAAAATCAGAAAATCCAAAAAAAAAGTTGGTTATGAAATGTGCTTGAGGGAAATGTTTTAGGAAATGAAATTAGCAAGTGATAATGGGCAATCTGAATCTATGTAACGTACCTAAGTTGAATTGTCTACGCTCTGTGCTTGATGCGCTGGTAGGCACGAAATATTTTAAATGGACTTGACTAGGAAAGTTGAACCTAATGAATTTAAGGACTTGACAAAGTTTGACCTAGTTAGATCCGTTTAACATGATGTCACGAAGCTCGGATAGGTTGAGCAGGGAGATATACATGGGAATCTACCGGTCACATTAAATAACCCATATCTAGAACTGTGGATTCACTTTTCCTCGATGTGCGGATTCTATCCTTAATTCCAGTTGGATGGGGCGACTGGTAAATTCCGATAAATTAGGTCTGTAGAAAATCGTTTTCTTTCTTTTTGTCTGTTAGTCATATGGTGTCTCCTTTGTGTGACCTCCAATCCGACCTGGTACACAACATATGCAACTCTATTTCTCTGCAGGTTATATATATGGAATTCCTCTTATCTGTTAGCCATATGTTGTCTCCTTTGTGTGGCTTCCAATCCGACCTGGTACACAACATATGCAACCTTCTACTTCTCAACCCCTCTGAAACAATAAGTAGTAGCAATCTGAATCTGTCCTCTCTCTGAATGATTGTCTGCTCACCCGGTGTAAGGAGTACTCTGGAAGTTCTTGACGGATGGGGCATATCAGGAAGCGGGAAACACATCCTATTACACTTAAAATTGAACACATATAGATTGTCTGTAGATCTCGCTGCTCAATTTAGGTGGACAACAATATCCCTGGTTGTAGTTAGTTAAATGGTCATAAGAAAATTTTATTTAAGAATTAGGGCCAATCATGATAATAAAGTTACAATTAGATATATGCATGTATCATGTCATTGGTAAATTGTCCAAAATTGTCACAAATTTTTCGTGTTTAAGTGGACCACAATATTGGCGATCGATCAGACGAAGATGTGAAGATAAGGGTACCGATAAACGGATAAAGGCTGTCCAACAACTTTGATCCCAAATCACTCTTAAAGTTAGCTATTATTTTTGTTTTTGTTAAGTTTGTTCATAGTGTTCTTCTAATTTAAATAAAAGGGGAGAATTAAAAATAAAAAAAACAAACAAAAATCAAAAATATCCAAAATCAAAAATAGTGTTATTTCTGTTTTACTTTTGTTCTAAGTTTTCTTTTAGTTTTGTTTTGTCTTTAAAAGTGATTTTAGGTGAAGATGAAACTCATGGAGTTTGTGTTGAAGATTTCTGAGCCAAAGCCTCGTCTGTGAGCATCAAAGAATTTGCATTCGAAGGAGCAAGAAATGAAGATTATTCTTTCAACATTCAATCCTTCAACCCCAGAAGCAAAGTGAAGTAGAAATTGAAGATTATGTGATGGATTGCATTGAAGCCTCCTCAATCAGTCTGCTGCTATCGTTGTACCTGCTAAAGTGATCCAGAAGATTTGTTCTCTCTGATGTTCCCTCTGAAGATTCTCAAGCTGAAAGCGCTATCTTTTATTGAAGTAGCCTCCTCGCCCAACGCGCGTTCAATGCCAAATCTTGAAGACTTTCCCAAGTGCTCAAGATGAAGTCATTCACTGAAGATAAATGCTGAAGCCAAGCTTCCAATGAAGATTAACAAGAAAAGCTAGCTACTTTTTAGGGGCAGCTTGTTGGGTCATTAAGAAAAGAAAGTTATAAACCAAGGGGGAGATTGTTGGGTCAAAATATGGTTTATACTTTGCTTTTCTGGGCAATTATATTTTTCTGTAATATTTTTGGAGTTTACGGTCATGTTTACGATTAAGTTTACGGTCATAAACACCTTACGGCCATAAACCCATTTATGGCCCATATTCTCCATGTATATATATAGGTGTTAAGGTGAGGAGTACAGATTGATGAACCCTAGAGAGTTTACAGCCAGAGAGGCAGAATAACTATTGTGTGTTAGTGTGTGTGTGTGTGTGAATCTCTTGTATCCGGATCATCATTCTATTCATTAATACATTGAGATTCATCATCTACTTCTTCTCCTTCTCTTCTATTTGATCTGACATCATCTATTTGATTGGGATTCCGCACCATCAAACGAATCTGATTGATACACAGGCATAATTAGGGACTTACAAAAAATGCATGAAGATCTTGGAGGATAAGTTTTTGAAAAAGATTTGAAATTTCGAGAGCTGAAAGAACAAAGCTCAGAAGAAGATAAGTGAAGAAATCACATTAATAGTTCGGATTTGAATTTGATGGTGTACTCGAAGAGATAGTATTCCAAGGTTGAGAACTTCGATATGAGAATTTCTCAAGATATCCAATGTAACAATATCAGACTAAACTTCAAATGATGAGGAAGATTGAAAGCTCAAAACTAGAAGAAAGGGTTAGACAAAAGACACGTAGTGATCCTTTTATTTTTCGAGAGGAAACAATTCTGAGAAGAAAAAGTTTTGATTCGAAATTATTTGACTTTCTAATGTTTCCATTAGAGAGTACAAACTTCTTGGAAGAATTGATGATGAGATATCATCATTCCCATTTTGTTCAAAAACCTGTTAAATTTGGTTTCGTCTAATTTCTTAGTAAAGTCATCAACAATTTCATCATCAGATGGAACAAAAATCAGTTCAATGTTACCTTTTAGAACATGATCTTTAATAAAATGATATTGAATATACATGTTCTTGGTCATAGAGTGTTGAATTGGATTATGAGATATCGCAATTGCACTTTGAGAATCACAATAGATAGGAATTTGTTGAAATCAGTAACCATAGTCCAATAGTTGAGGTTTCATCTATAGAACTTGCGAAGTACAACTTACAACATAAATACATTCGACTTTGGCTGTAGAGAGAGCAATACAGTTTTGTTTCTTGGATGACCAACTACTCAATATTCTACCCACAAATTAACAGCCTCCATATGTGCTTTTTCTATCAAGTTGAAGTCCTCCATAGTTTGAGTCAAAATAAGCTTGAAGAAGGAAAGTTTCATTTGTAGGGTACCAGATTCTGAGGTTCTTGTTTCCTCTGAGGTATCCAAAGATTTTCTTTACAGCCAAGAGATGATACATCTTTGGATTAACCTGGAATATAGTACATAGACATGTAGAGAACATAATGTTTGGACGACTTGCAGTAAGTTAGAGTAGCAATCGAATCATTCCCTTGTACTTCTTCTGATCAATGGCAACACTTGATGGGTCCGAGAAGATCCTGTGTCTAAAACCTACTGGAACCTTTGCAGAGGCACAAGTGTCCATAGAATATTTCTTCACAAGTTCATAAATGTATTTCTCTTGAAGAACGATGATTCCTTTGTTGGACTGTTAAACTTGCAGTCTGAGGAAGAATCTTAATTCACGATTCATTCTCATTTGGAATCAACTAAGAATTAGTTTTGAAAAATCAACAACAATCGTTGAATCATTTGATCCAAAAATGATGTCGTTGACATATATTTGAACTAACACGAGATGTTTCACATTGATTCTTCCGAATAAGGTAGGATCAAGAATTCCTCTTTGAAAATCAGAACGCTTCAAAAAACCAGTAAGAGTCTCGTACCAGGTGCATAGAGCTTTATTGAGGTCGTAAACAAATTTTTGGAATTTGTAATAGTAGTTCGGATATGAGAGGTTTACAAACCCAGGAGGCTATTGAAGATATACTTCAGTATCAAGTTCACTAATGAAAAAAGCAATTTTAACATCCATTTGGTAAACTTTAAAGCCTATGTGAGCAACATAAGCGAGAAAGATTCATATATCTTCAAGACGAGCAACATGAGAAAAGGTATCGCCATAGTCAAGTCCTTCAATTTGAGTGAATCCTTTGGCTACCAATCTCTCTTTGTTGTAGATAATGACTCCGGCATCCTTGAGTTTGTTTCATAAGACCCGTCTTGGACCAACAATAGGGTGACCCGAGGAGGAGGGATGAGACTCCATACTTGATTTCTATTAAATTATACTATCTCTTCTTACATGGTTGTAATCCAATCAGAATGTTCTAGGGATTTTTTGATTGATTTAGGTTCAACTATATGAATGCCGGTAAGTGGAACTTGTTTTGAATGTTAGCAGCAGAGTGACTTTGAACTCCAGCGTTAAGGTTTCCAATAACTTGATTTGGAGGATGATCCTTTGTTAAAATATGTAATCTTGGACGTTCTTGTGCAACGGTTGATCCGATATCAACAATGGGGTTATGTTACTCCCTCTGAACAGTTTTAGTTTGAGGATGATGCTCCCCTTAACTTCTGAATCGGACATGTCAGTGTCGTCTTCGGTTGGAAAGTCAAAGAAGTTCACATCATCTTCGTTGTTGTTCGGAATGGGACCAAATTCAGCAAATTGATCTACTGCATCTTGAAATCCACCAACATTTGATTTGAGGGTTGGATAACTATTCTCCCCGTCAACCTGAGAAGGTTAAAATGAACCAGAATCAAATGGAGGAAGAGTTAGGGTCGGACCAGAGAAATTTTGAGAAACTGGAGTGCCAGATGAGGACGGTCTTGATTGAGATTCCGAATCAAGAGTAGTTTCTATTGGTCCGAACAGACTTTCGAAATCAACTTCATGAATAATTTGAGGATTCGGAGACCCAGATGGTTGAGCGTCGGACTCCATGACATGTGTTGTAACTTGAGTTGGATCCGAGTTTCGAATGAAGTTATCATCAAAAGTGATATCAAAACTTTGTTCAATTACACGAGTTCTACGATTTAAAACGATGTAAGATTTATATTTGGCTGAGTATCCCAGAAAGATGGCTTCTTCGAATTTTGGTTGAAACTTGGTGAGTTGACCACGATTGTTTATGATAAAGCATCGACATCTGAAAATGTGTAAGAAGGAGATATTCAGATTTTGACCATTCATTGCTTCATATGGTGTCATGTTAAGACAACGATTGATGATGCTTAGATTTTGAGTGAAGCAGGCAGTGGAAATGGCTTCGGCCCAAAGATAAAGAAGAAGGTTTGCAAAGTTCAACATCGATCGAGTGGCTTGAACAAGAGTTCGATTTCTTCGTTCAACAACACTGTTCTGTTAAGGAGTGTAGGGGGAAGATAAATCGTGATGAATACCTTTATCGATAAGAAACTTTTCAATCATAACATTTGTGAATTCGAAGCTAATGTCACTCCAGATTCATAGAACAAGAAGTTTAACAAGGAGTTCAATTCATTTGATGAATTTATGAGTTTCGAGGCTGTTTCGGACTTTAGCCTTAGGAAGAAGGCCCACACAAATCTTGTGTAGTTATCCATAATAAAATGAATGTATTTTTTGTGATGAAAACTTTCTACAGTGGATGGCCCACAAAGATCGATGTGAAGAAGTCCCAGTGGTTCCTAAATGGATTTTCCAATAATCACAAGATAACCTGTCTTTGATTACTTTCCACATTCAAACGTGGTGTAGAGATGATCGTTTTCAAATTTGAGGAGTGACAGACCTCAGACCATTTCACCAAAAACCAGATCATTAATTACCGGAAGTTAAGATAAGCAAGCATCCGATCCTATAGCTAACTTACATCAGGATCAGCCTTTGAAACAATACAAATTTAAGGCTTTCTAATGATCATGTTGATGTCTAAATCATATATATATATATATATATATATATATATATATATATATATATATATATATATATATATATACATATATATATATATATATATATATATATATATATATATATATATATATATATATATATATATTCTAGATTCGATTTGATTTTATAAGACATTCTTTCTGGTGTTCTGTCAGAACATAGCTATGCTTTTTGCATAATTCAACTTTCCGATTTGCATCAGTAAGCTGAGCGACACTGATCAGATTGTGCTTGAGATCTGCTACATAGGCTACATTGGAGACAAAGAACTTACCATTGGTCAAGATACCATAACCTTGAATTTTCGAGTTTGAATTGTTGTCATAAGTACCATAAACCGTGATGACAAAGGATCTGATTGCGCAGGGACAAGGTTCGAAAACTCAAACCTTGAATTACTGCTTAAGATCAATGTCTTCTACTAAATGAAAGTTCTAGTCAAGTCTGGTAAACCAGTCAAGTCTGAAGTAAGATATTCAACAAAGTATCCAAGCCATAAATGAACAATGAAGATAATGATCAGAGTAAAGACAATAAATGAACAAGAAGAATGTTTTAAGAATTGATTTGGATGAGAGGTGTAAGAGAAATAACTTTAAACAATACTATCTTTGGAGTAACAATCCATCTTATATTCTTCTCATTAAATGCACCTTAAATAGGTGACAAGGTTACATCATACAAACTTTTGAACATACATAGGACCAGATAAAAGAATTATTCCTAACACTCTGATTATCCAAGCTGACAAAAGAGAGTAAGTCCTATGACTAGTAACATCAAACAAAATGACAAGATAAATTGCTACGGACAGATACATCAATTCTAAACATCTTCTTCATTTCAGACTTTCTTCACTTTGTACCATAAGCTTTAACTCCTGACGCCAACTCAACTTCTAATCACAAACTGACTCCGGAACATTTTCTACTTCGGAACTAAGACTGATCTCGTAAATTTATTGTGTGATTGCTAGAGGTTCACTTTTAGGTACTCACAATCTCCCCCTAAGTGAACTTAGCAATCAGATCAGCTCCGGTATGCTCGGTACAACCATTCTTTGACTTCAATGTACCATTGAAGCTGACTCACAAACTTCGCCTTGACATGTTCAGGTGCTTCGGACTTGGGTGCACGACTGATGAATTTTTGAAGGGCTTTAGTTGGAACTAGGTGTTTTTCAAGGACTCGGAAGAAGTTCTTTTTATTTGTCTTTCGTTGCTTGTAGACAAACCTTAGCACCGGTTCATCGATGGGTCCTTGAGCCAGTAACTCAACTTCTGGCGAAACGAAGTCAATTTTTGCTAAGTAGTTTTTTAGTTCCAAATAGATGTGCCAATTCATAGTCACATAATCCTTGAGGAAACTTAAGGCAGCATGATAGGCTCCCATGTTGAGATCGTTAGATTGATGGTTTTGGAAATGAGCAGTAATGGTTAGGATGTCATTTAGATTAATTGTAGGGAAATCAGTGTCCGAGATGGTGTATTGAGTTGGTTTATTCCGGAGGATGTAGAAGCGAAACAAAACACAGTTGAGGTCGAACTTGGTTAAGACCTTTCTTGCAACCCGGAGATTTTGGTGATCCGTTTACTAGACCACACTTCCTTTTGGGGAAGAGCATTCTTAGTATATAAGGTCTTCAATCGTTCACGCTCGGTTCAGATGATCAGTTGAGGATTATCATTCGGATGCAAAGGAGTAAACTTTGTGCAGCAGTTGCTGTAAGGAGATAGCGGTAGATCAAGTTGTTCCGAATTGTTACTTGGAATATCATAGAACATGAACGGTACTATGTCCAAATCATGAATAATTCCTTTGTAGTAGAGAGGTGAGAGACCAAGAATCAGATTAGGGTTATCTTTAAGAGCTTGAATCTGAATGCTTTCCTCAATTGCTCGATTGATTTCTTCTTGGGACCAGCCTGATTTTTCCTTTGGTAAGAATCCGGAGTGGTGAACTTGATGATCTTCAGAGATGAGCTGCTTACCCTTGTCTTGCTTTTTATTGAGGATGGAGAGGATATGTTGCATATTTTCATCAACAACAAATTTAGGAGGAGAGGATGGGAGAGGCTCTTCTGGAAGGTTGTCTGGTTTCTAGAGAGGTGAACCTTCATCAATAGGAGCAATCCGAGGTGAAGGAATTGGAGGCAATATGGAGGGGGTGGCTCGAATGGCATCAACCATTAATTTGGTTTTAACCTTAGCCATTTCGATAATTTTATGAAGAACATCAGCCAGGGTAGATGGCCAAGAAACTACTAACCAAAGTTTTTGTTCTTCCTCCTTCATTACTTTAGCAGGGAACTTTATTGAAGCTTGAAATCCTAACACTCTGTTCTTCACATATACATCATCATCATCACTGTCGTCGTCATCATCAGCTGCATGGGGAGAACCGATGACAACCTGCAGATCATCATCTGAACTTTCACTCTCAGAGTAAGAATTTCGAGGCAGGTTTCCATGGTCGAGTTCGTGAGCTTGGACCTTCTCCCCCTCTTGCAACGGAGACCCTGGCAGCCGGTGCAAGCAAATACATTTGTTTCAATTCGGGGAATTTATCAAACACCTTCTAAAAGCTGGTGGTGAGTTAAAGAGTTAGGGTGTCATAAGAATTAGATGTGGGAGCTTGATCTTTGAGATGATCGAACAATTTTGAGAGAATGGAGAGCATCTCATCAAAATTGTGATTCAAAACATCCACAATGTTCCATGATGCTCTGATCAACTTGATGAGGACTTGATGCATGATTAGATTAAGCTCATATTTCTTCTGAATCTCCTTCTCGAGCCTTTGAATCTGCTTCTCATGACGAAGAAGAGTTTGATTGATAAGGTTAGTGGTAGGAGCGACTAAGTCATCATGAACTTTCAGCATCTGGGTGATGGTGTCGAGATAATGATCGACAGATGCATCATAGTTCTGTTTAACTTCTTCTATGGTGTGTTTGAGGCGTAGAGAAATTAGCTGATCAAGTTGAGCTTCTCTTTCAGCAATGGTGGGAACTGATTTGTTTGCTTCGGACAGTGAGGAGAGAATCGCATCCAGCTTTGAATCCATTCTAGAAACTTTATCATCAGGCTTCAAATTGGGTCCGGCTACCGATGTTTCAAGGGAATCAACCGTTTTCATGGTGTACGAGACATTTTCTTGAATATCCAAGAGGGCAAACAGATCGATTCCGTTCCCTGCAAAAGATCCGGTGTCCGAAGTGGAATCTCAAGACTTTGTTTTTATTGGTTCAAAATTCACTGGCAGTTCGGAGGGGGCAAGCTTTGTTGGACCAACATCATCTTAGGGTTTCAGAGTTGAATCAGTTGCAGCATCAGGATGAACTTGAACATGATCATTTATTTGAATTTATTCATCTACGGGTTTAGAGGAGGATGATGAGAGTCTGAAATCGAAAAGTGATTTTGATGGAGATGGTTTAGACTGAAAGTGAACAGAGAGTAGCACAGGAGCATCAGTAACGGAGGTATTGTCATCATCAAAAATCATTTCTTCTGAAAGTTCTTCGTTGAGATCGGAATGCATAGAATCATGATGTTGAGTCATTTCTCCAGAAGTGTACTCCAAGTCTGTGATATCATCAGTAGGAGCAACAAATGGTAAGTTGCTTTGAATAGCCTTGTTTCTCATTGAGATGAGAGTTGCTTCAGCTTGTGACCTAGTGAGTTCCGGATGCCTTGAATGCACCCTGTCAATATAATCTTCCCAAAGTGGGTCGTTAGCACTTGGTCGTCCTATACCCTTACCTGGTATTAGAACAGTTGAGGCACTTAAGGTTGGAGGGACTACTCTAGCCTCAGAATGCTTGGGGTCCAGAACAGTGGTTTCGGACTGTGCATGTGTGGAATAAAGTGGGATATCAAATGTGACATGTGGGTTTGTTGCAGGGGCAAGGAACTTTGTTCAACACCGACATCACCTTGTTGGGAAGGTGAGGGTGGATTATGTGCAGACTCCCCGTAGGTGTGTGCTTGTGTTTTTGAAACTCCGAGGGGTACCTTGGAAGAGTGGGTTGGTGGGGTATTCGGATGGCCACAGTCAGCCAAAATGTCCTTGGATCCTACCTGTTTAGAGGAGGAACCGACTTTGGTTCTATTTTTGGTTTTGGGTTTGGAAGGAGAGGATTTCCTCTTGGCTGATTTTTTCTTCTTTCTAGCTGAGGGAACTATCTATGCCACTTCCGGACTGGGATCAACGGGGACCGGGATGGATTGTGTTGGGTCATACACAATTGAGATCTCCATGTGATATTTCAAATGAATAGATCTGGAAGGTCGGATGGCCAACATATGTTACGAAATACGTCTAATTTGTCCGAAAGAAGTCTGGTTTGGAATACGATAATGTCTAATAGTTTTAAAAGAGACAAATACGTCTCTCGGAATCATATCCACTGGAATTGGTTCGGACCTTTTAATGGTAGAGCTGTTGGAGCGCTAGGGCTCAAAATTTCATTTGGCTTCCTCTTGATGGCGAATTTGCGAATGTCCTGCCATAGGACTTCAGGAAGATCGACGATGTTGGTCTTGCTGGAAATGATGATATAAACCACATAGAACCAGTCCTTGTTGAGGGTATCTGTACCCCCTTGTTTTCCTGATAAGCCTCGAATGATGAAGTGCATCAAAATTGTCCAAATACCTAATACGGCTGTCTTTTTGAACTTCTTGGCCTTGTATTCTTGACCATATCCAATGTGGTTGAGAAATTGTTGGAATTCTTCAGTTGTAGGTTCTTGCACCTTGAAGTTGGAAGAGTTTTCTTTGACTCCTTTCGCCTTGAGGAATGTAGATTTATGGACAGGAACAATTCGATCCCCTGTAATATTTGTTTCTAGAACGTCATTTACGATCTTGATACATTCAAACGCAGTGTGAAGAAGTCGAAGAGGGATCAGTGGTTTTAGGATCTTGGTAAGCGGCACTGCGATTGGATGATGAGCAAGGAACTCAATCATAAAACGAATAGGCTCATCGATGTCCATTGGGTCGAGAGAGAACAGTTGCGTTGTGTCCCTAAGGAAGGGTTCTGATGACTGTGAAGAAGACGATCCCTTGGAGGATTTCTTTTTGGCAGCAGTTTTGGGGATTTTGGAAGCACTTTGAGCAATTTTAGGGGAGGTTTGAGTAATTTTGGAGGGAGATGAGGACACCATTGTTATAGGTGGTTGAAAGCTTCAAGAACACTGATGAAAGAAAGAAGATGAATACTTTTGTCTCTTTTGTGTGTGTAAATGGTAAAATGAGGTATGAGAGGGGTTTATATAAGTTTGGAAAACGGGTCGGGTTGGAAGGTAATGATGATATCCGGATAAGGAAACGAATTCCATTAATTATGTTGCCACTTTCAGGTGAGTTGACATGCAAATACTAAAGGTCCAATTGGCACAAACTGAAAAACAGAAACCATCGTTTAGGTGCTGTGATGCTTATTTTTAGGGGTGCGTGCAATGAGGTGCGAGTCTCAAGGGTGAGAGGATAGGTATCGTCAAAAAGTAACCATTAGGAAAATGTTTCACTTTAAAACCTTCTAGACTTCACCATGTGTTTTAATTTCGGAACAAGGGGGTTCAGAATGTTTTGAAAACAGATTCTTATCATGAAAAGTCCGGGATGAAATGTAGTGATCTCGAAACATGAAAGAGTTTTGAGACTTGTTTCAGAATGAAGCATTTGAGTTAAAATGGTTGGAAGTGATTTTGGAAATTTCCAGGGTTGAGAGTCCAAAGTGAAATGTTAATTAAGTTTCGGAGCAAAACTTTTATGAGATTCTTAAATGAGTTTTGAAATGTTTCGGAATGAACTTTGAAAAAGTTTCGGAGTGAAATTTGAAAACTTCCAGGATCGAATTTGAAAAACTTCCGGAGAGAAATTTTAAGGAGCGTCCGGAGTGAATTTTGAAAAGACTTCAATACCGTTTCAGACTTAAATTCCGGGATGATCTTATGAAGTAAGTTCCGAGATGAGATTCATACCAATGTGACTATATTGGTTTTGGACTTCATGTGATGAGATGAGCTGTACAACTTAAAATTACAAAAGATGATCAGAAAAAAAGACATGTAAAACGATCCTATTTATTCCAAGAGGTGACGGTTCCGAGATGAAATGAAATTTGACTTCGGAGCATTTTACTATCTAATGTTTCTATCAGAGAGTGCATACCTGTTGAAAGAACTGAGGATCAGGCATCATCATACCCATTTTATTCAGAAAACCATTAAATTTGGTCTCCTCTAATGCCTTAGTAAAGACATCAGCAATTTCATCGTCTGATGAAACAAAAATAAGTTCAATGACACCATTTAATATATGATCCTTAATAAAATGGTATTGTATATCGATGTGCTTTGTCATTGAGTTTTGAATTGGATTGTGTAAGATTGCAATGGCACTTTGAGAGTCACAATAGATAGGAATTCGTTGAAAATGGTAACCATAATCCAAAAGCTGAGATTTCATCCAAAGAACTTGAGATGTGCAGCAAGCAGCAACAATGTATTCCACTTCGGCTGTTGAAAGTGCAATGCAGTTCTATTTCTTGGATGACCACCTGACCACTCTACCACCTAAAAATTGACAGCCACCAGATGTGCGTTTTATGTCCAATTGAAGAATGTCGTAGTTTGAATCGGAATATGCCTGAAGGAGGAAACACTCATTTGTTGGGTAGTAGATTCCGAGATTCTTTGTACCTTTGAGGTATCGGAATATATTTTCTTAACAGCCAAAAGATGAGACATCTTTGGATTCACTTGAAATCTGGCACACAAACATGTTGAAAACATGATGTCCGGACGACTTGCTGTGAGATAAAGTAGGGATCCAATCATTCCTCTGTACCTCTTTTCATCAATTGCTACACTTGAAGGGCCCGAAAAGATCTTGTTTCTGAAACCCATAGGTAACTTGGCTGAGGCACAGGTGTCCATTGAGTACTTTTTGAGGAGTTCCGAAATATACTTCTCTTGGTGAATGAAAATTCCTTTGTTGGTCTGTTTGACTTGGAGACCTAGGAAGAATCTTAGTTCCCGATTCATACTCATTTGAAATCTACTAACCATTCACTTAGCAAAGTCAGCAACCATTCATGAATCAGTGGATCCGAAAATGATGTCGTCAAAATAAATTTGGACAAGCATGAGATGTTTTCCATTTGTCCTTTAGAACAGAGTAGGATCGAGAATACCTCTTTTAAAACCTGAACGCTTGAGAAAGTCGGTGAGAGTCTCGTACCATGTGCGAGGAGCTTGCTTGAGGCCATAAATTGCTTTCCGAAGTTTGTAGCAGTAGTTCGGACTGGTTCTAACTGGACATATGAGTTGAGCAGCAGCATCTCTAACAATGGTTCGAACTGGAACACAAGGAACTTCTTTAATGGATCTCCAGATAGATTCACCTTTTTCTTTTCCATGTAAAAATCTTTCCATTCTGACTTTCCAGTGATCATACTCTTCAACAACTAGTACCGGGGAACGTGTAGGGCAACCCGCACTATTTGCTATTTGCATTGAATACATTCGTTGAGTAATAGAAGCAGCCAGTGAAGTTAAGATATATCAAGCTAAAGTTTTATATAGAAGAACTTTTATCCTGAACACAGAAATGATTGAAATACCACGGTAATTTCAAATCAATTATAATCTAATCTTTTGGATGGAAATGACAACCACTCAAGCTCTGATATCAATTGTGAAGACTACGGATCTGATTGTGCAGGGACAAGGTTTGAAAACTCAAACCTTGAATTAATGCTTAAGATCAATGTCTACTACTAAATGAAAGTTCTATTCAATTCTGGTAAACCAATCAAGTCATAAGTAAGAGATTCAACAAAGTATTCAAGCCATAAATGAAGAATGAAGATAATGATCAGAGTAAGGACAATAAATGAACAAGAAGAATGTTTTAAGAATTGATTTGGAAGAGAGGTGTAAGAGAAATAACTTGAAACAATACTATCTTTGGAGTAACAATCCATCTTATATTCTTGTCATTAAACGCACCTTAAATAGGTGAAAATGCTACATTGTACAAACTTGTGAACATACGTAGGACCGGATAAAAGAGTTATTACTGACACTCTGATTATCCAAGTTGACAAAAGAGACTAAGTCCTATGACTAGTGACATCAAACAAAATGACAAGATAAATTGCTACGGACGGATACATCAATTCTAAACATCTTCTTCATTCATACTTTCTTCACTTCATACCATAAGCTTCTACTCTTGATGACAACTCAACTTCTAATCACAAACTGACTCCAGAACATTTTCTACTTCAGAACTAAGACTGATCTCAAGACTCTATTGTGTGATTGCTAGAGGTTCACTTTCAGGTACTAACATAAACAACATTTGGAGCAAGCTTTAAATCACACAGAAAATCTTTATGCCTAGTCATGTGCATGGAACAAGCACTATCAATATACCATATTGTATCTTGTTTCGAAGCACAAAAACCCTGCTAAATTAGTGAGTTATAGAGTTTTTAGGCTCCGAGTTAGATTTAGGGACTTTAGCAAGGGCTTTAGACTTGGTTGGTGATTTCTAAGCAGTTGGTATCTCAGAAGGCTTTTTCTGAGATTCTTTTGGAAAGATGCAGAATGTCTAGGTCTTTTCATTTATCCAAAAATCATATTCAACAATTGGTTGTTTGGGTACTTCTTTTCTCGAAGAAACAATTTTACGAGATGTTGCTGGAGGATCTGTTTTCAGAGGTTTTTTAATGGATTTTTTCATATATTTTAATTTTGCATTCAAATTTTCGGTTTGAACTTTTAGAAGGCTTCTAAAAAATAGTGTTCCAAACAACTTTTCCTTTGTCCAAAACATTCGTAGGCACATTTGAATTCAGAAAATGTGTTGGTTTGAAAATCATGCCATCCGAGGTAGGAATAAACGCAAAATAGGAAACCGTCCGAGGAGAGCTAGTTTTCTTGGATGAAGTCTCAACAGTAACATTTTTCACACAACTACTGAAAGATGTGCTTCAAACATTCGTACTAACAAGATTAGATGGTCTATTGAGAATCTTAACAAGGATAAACGTATTATGAATCCTAGTAGGTGGACTAACTGTTTGAGGCACTTTCTTTTCAGGTTTTTCAAGTAACCTAGAGCATTTCATATTCCTAGTTTCATTCTCAATGGCTTTCCTAGCTTCGGTCTTTTGATGAACAATGTCTTTCTTCGTCAACAAGGGTTTCTTCTGAGAGTCAGATGATGGCTTGGAATTTTGTTCAATAGATGGATTGTTGAAGCTAGGCTAAATTCGCTCTAGAGTTGATTTTGAGACCACTTTAGAGTTGGAGACACATGAATCAAACGAGAAGTCATCATCACTCTTAATTTCTACATCACTATCAAAAGACACCCAAACTGAGTTGAATTGGTCTTAGTCATGTTCATTTGTCTCAGGAATGATTTCCTCAACAACAAAATTGTAAGGAGGACCAGAGTTTGGAATGACAACTCGAGTACTACTTTTGTTGAGCAAGGATTTTGAATACTGATTTAGGTGCAGGGATATCAGAGGCGGAAGAGGCATGGAATCATGACATTTAACAATGATAGGTTTGAACTCAAGAATCAGTGACTTATATTTATATGAGGTTTTATGAAGGGACGACAATAGTCAGACATGGTTATTCGAATAAGTGTGATTCAGAATATCTCCCATGAACGTTAGGTTTTGAAGTTCCTTCAGGAGATGAGCAACTGAGTTTGGAAACTCGCTTCCAAGACCAGGTGCTTTAGACCAGGGATGACGAAAATTGTGAGTCATTCTTTCATTAGCTTCAAGAACAACAATTGAATTATGCAAAACATCGGTTTAGCATTAAGATGTTTATTATCAGTAACCAAGATGTTTCTCTCATTAAGTGTGATTTCACATTTGTCTTTCAAAATAATAAATTCATCCTTATCCATTACAAGTTCTCTCTCTAACAATTCTATCTTAAGCTTGCAGTCTTCAAAAAATAATCTAAGTCTAGTCAATTCACTATCCAACTTCTGACGTTCTATGGTAGATTCATAAGCCTTAAAGATAATTTCCATATCTAATTGAATTTGAGTTAGATAAGTTTCACAAACAGATAAATCAAAATTATTATCAATATTCATAGATCTTACCTACTATATGATGCTTCGGCCAGGTGGATCATTAGTTTCTATGTAGCAAAAGTTTGGCTTAACGTCATCATCATCAACTTATAAATCGAAAGACCAATAACCTTCATCACACTCAACTGATTGTCTATCCATAAGACATAAGTTCTTTGAAAATTCTCCTGCACCCTCATCACCATATGACCAATATCCATGAACATTCCTTGAAACTGTGGTGACAAAAGCTTTTTAACTTTCATCAAGTTCTTTTGCTCTACAAGCATAGTAGGCAAAGTCTTTCACCTTTGGTTTTTGAGGATTTTTAGCCAAACAATCTATTTCAAAGTGGTTTCCTAGACCATATTTTTGAAATATAACATTGGGCTTAAACATGTTCGGAACTTCCATAGGTTTCGAGACGTGATTTGAAATGTTGGGATGATATGCTACTGGATTTTTAGTAGGTTTAGGGAAAGGTTGAGGATTGTTTTGGTGAGGAGCTTGGAATCAGTTTTGAGGTGGTTTTCGATTGGGATTCCAGGAACGTTTGTACTTCGTGGATAGAAGTGTAAACTCTAGTTGAAAACGAAGTTCGGAATTAGCAGTTTCGAAATCAGGGTCTTCACCGTACTGGTAGTTTGGAATTGAGGGAACAAGTGCGAAAGGGAGAATAGGTCGTTTAGGTTGAACATGCGGAACTGGTGGAATAACTCAAAGAGGTTCTGAAACAGATGGGTTCAGAATCAGTGGATTGACCGAGCTTACTAAAGCAAGAGATCTACTAAAAGTTCTCTCAGCATTTGAGGAACGTTAGATTCATGACCTAGCAACTCGTCGAACAACTGGTAGAGCTTTAGTTTCTTCAAAGATCCATTACTCTAAAGATAGGACTTAACATTTCACCATCCTTTTTTGAGGCTGTTAATGAAATTGAGATTGTACTCCAGTGGAGTTCAGACTATCCTATGTACAGTCATGTTGTTCACAATGATCCTGTAACGATTTGATGTAGAGGAATGATTCACCAGGAGTTGTAGTGAAGGTGTCAAAGTCATTTACAACGATTTGGCAGATTTGGACAATTTTATGTGCTCAAAGAGAGAAGGAGGAACACCAAATACAAATTTTGAGAACGCAAACTGATCTGCATGAAGATTTTCAAGGTCGGATGCAGTTAGTGGAGCAATACGTTGCTCTTATTGACCCATGAGTGTAGCAGCAACATTTCTGACCATTGTTTTTATAGGAACATGAGGACCTTCATTCACAGATCTCCATATCTCTTGACCTTTTTCTTTACCAAGTAAAAATCTCTCCATTCTAACTT
Source organism: Lactuca sativa (assembly GCF_002870075.4). Classification (NCBI taxonomy): domain Eukaryota; kingdom Viridiplantae; phylum Streptophyta; class Magnoliopsida; order Asterales; family Asteraceae; genus Lactuca; species Lactuca sativa. The sequence continues at coordinate 159,077,657 of NC_056624.2, read as the reverse complement.
TCCAGTGATCATACTCTTTAACAACTAGCAATGGGGCACGCATTGGGCAACCCACACTATTTGTATTTGCATTGAATACATTTGTTGAGTTTGATTAGAAGCAGCCATTATAGTTAATATATTAGAGTTGAAGTAGTATATAGAAGAACCTTTATCATGAACACATAAATGATTGAGATACCAAGGTAATCTACAATCAACTATAATATGTTCTTATGGATTCTAAGGACAATTACTTAGGCTCTGATACCAATTGTGAATGCAAGAATCGACCTATGCACGAACAAGGTTTGAAAACTTGAACCTTGAGTTAACTTAAGATCAATGTCTGCTGCTACAGAAGATCCAGTCAAGTCTGGTAAACCAATCTTGTCTTGGAATGGAAATATTCAACAAAGTATTCAAGATATAAAAGATTAATAAGTATGAACAATGTAAAGTAATTTTAGAACAATAAGAACGTAATAGAGAGTGATTGGCTGAATGATTCTTGGTATTGATAAGATAGAGAATGTTGCTCAAAAGTCCACGCAAGACATAAATGTTACCACTCCTTAAATAGACAAGGATTGATATAAAGACAAAGCTCATAAAGAGCATAGACTAGAAGACAACTGAAGATCAACAGGCTGATAGATCCAATCCTGTTGATCTTGTCCCAGGTACTTTACAATGAGATAACATGTAAAGGACAAACTAGTACTAGGAACAATTAATGCTTGATACAGACTTAGAACAAATAATAAAACAGTATGTCTCAGACATGTCTTCACTTTGGAACTTCCATCATCTCGGAAATCTTCTAGCTTCGGACCAGGCTTCACTTCGGATTGCTAAAAGATCACTTTTCATGTATCAACAATAATGTCAAAGGTTAGTGTTCTTAAATATTTTGTCAATACTACTTTTTCTTTGGTTAATTTGAAATTTTATTCAAAATATGTACTTAGTGAAGATCAGTTACAAAGATTGCACTTATTTTTGGGAAGGTTATGGTGGATCCATTCTAGTAGAGGAACAAAATCATGTGAAGGGGAAACCGGAAATGGTGGGAAAAGGTTTGTAGTTTATATAAATTTAAGCTCTTTATACTTTTTTCAATTCAAATGTTAACTAGGACAAATTGGGTTTCAACGAGGAATCAAGATGGTGTGCACTATATTGTCTTTTCCAATGCCACCTAAATCTTTTATGTCATCCGAGGACAAAATGGTCAACATTGAAATAAAGCTGCGAACGAAAATATTTTTGGTTGGTCAAGATCAATATGTGAGAAGTTCTATTTATATATAGAACATGTCACATATTGATATAGACCAACTAAAAGTCTTTTGGTTAGCAGTTTTATAAACAGGTACGACACGGTAAAAATAAATTCATTTTTTAATATTTTGGATACCTTTCTTTTGATAATTGAGTTCTTAAACATGAATGTTTTCTTTTTATCAAGCCACGATTCTTTACAAATTCCCATTTTCAGAAAATAAGCGTGAAGAACTAAAGTCTTTGATACAAAGAAACTTGTATCTTTATATAAGTATTTTTCTCGAAGGTATTATAAAAGTTGAAGAAGAATATTCAATTAATATTGGAACAAACTAGTTGATTAACCTGGTACTTTTGATAGATGAATGAATTTGCTATAAAAATTTCAAGAATTTGGTATCTACTTAATATTTTTATCAGTTGAAGTTTTTTTTATCCAACCGGAGGGGGTTCGATTACACATGTTCCCTAAGTATAAAATTGAAAATTTTATCAGATTGGCTTCTTGAAATCATGAAGTCAGGCAATCTACAAATAGTTTTTCGAGTTGCAACTCATGAATATTAAGGGGCAGTGGAGGAATTATGGAAAGATAAAGCTTTTCAAAAAACTTATTATGTTTGTTCTTATTGGCATAATGATTTTTGGCTCAATGTTACATTATTTATTTTCTAAACTATGTCTTATTTAACAGTATTTTGAATTGCCTTTGTTTGTTTTCTAAGAGGTGATTGTTAGTATTGCTTCCAAATTATGAGATAACACGAATTATTTAACGTAGCATGAAAATTGAGGAAAAAGTTCATCTGTAATTAAATTTCAAGTTGTTTTTTTATTATTATTATTATTATTTGTTTTGTGTGTTAATTTATGTTTACCGTGTATCTGGTTCTACATTTAGACGCATTTGACATTTATTTAGTATTAGATTCAAAAAGTTTTACAGTATTGAAGAAAAACAATAGAATTTTTAATATTTTCTTTGTGCTACAAATTAATTAATTATTTTATTTTATGTTCTAGATACAAATTATGTAGATATAACTAGCCTAAATTATAGAATCTAATTCATATTTACTGGTGCAAAACGTACCATAAATGTACCATAAATATGCTTTTGTATTGTGGCAAATAAAAAATTGTCACTAAATCATAGAATAGATAACATATGAATTCTTGAATCATATGAGCTTTAATGGCACAAAGCATGTGCCACAAAAAAACTTTCCTTTTACCGTGACAAATAATAAAGTGTCACTAAAACCCTAAAAAACTACAACAACAAAAGCAAAAATTGTCACTAAAAGGTCTTAGTGGGAGAGTTTCTACTAGCACTTATTATGTGCGTCGCTAATTCTTTGGGAAGCCTTTATGATGCGGGCCCTAGTGTGGAGGATCGGACCCTTGCGTTCCTAGAGGCCCACGATCGTGTGACTAAAGGGGCTTCACGAAAATGGCCATAACTTTGGCTACGAATCTCTGTTTTGGGCCTACGACCAGTCAAATCAAAGCTTGGAGCAAGGAGCACGTCTAGATAAGTACCCGAAGGGGACTTACCCATTTTTGAGTCCATAAATCGCTTTCTAAATGGAGTTATGAGCAATTTTGTTATTTTTCCTTAATTTTTGGGTTTTGTTTTTGGGTTTGTATTTGGCCCATGGACTTTTAGGGTTTCATTTTAATTTCTGTTTCTTATTTAACTGTTTTTGATGTAATTTGGATGGTCAATCATCAATTTTATGAACTTTCGATTTTCTCCCAAATTCTGTGTGTTAACCCAGATTTTGAAGCCAATCCCACGGTATTCGTAGAATCAACGTGTTTTTGAAGAGATTGTGCTGGCTATTCTTTTAGAATCAACAGGTTCATTCTTGGTTATCTTTGTGTTGTTTTTTTTGCGCTGCATCAGTTGGTATCAGAGTCGAATTCCTGGTTCAAAATGCCTCCGAGGAGAAACAGGACGCTCGCTAATGTTCATGAGCAAGAACTAGAAGAACGTATTATGGAACGAATGGAGGAGAGGATGGATCAAATGGTTGACCAACTGACTGATAGGATGGTCGAACTGATGAATCGAGGAGGGCAAAGGTCTCGAACACATTCTCAAGTGGAAGATGGTGAATTTGGGAACCCGTTCGGTGGCAGTGACGGTTCATATTCTGAAGATGATCTAGAAAGGCGGCCAAGGCGTGATCATAGAGGTGACAATAGGCGTTGGGAGGCCGGAATGAGAATTGATATCCCAGAATTCGACGGGGTCAGTTTGAATCCAGAGGGGTTCATCGACTGGTTGGCTACTGTTGAGGAAGTTTTTGAGTTCAAAGAAGTCCCTGAAAACAAAAGAGTGTCATTGATTGCTACCAGGCTACGTGGTAGGGCATCTGCATGGTGGCAACAACTGAAACTGACACGAGACAGGCTCGGAAAGTCAAAGGTCGTGACTTGGAGGAAGATGAAGAAGTGTTTACGATCCAACTTCCTACCCCATAATTTTCAAAGGTTGATGTACTAACGGTTGCAAAAGCTGAAGCAGGGTGCCAAATCAGTTGACGATTACACAACTGAGTTCTACCAATTGATTGCCCGAAACGATATCCAGGAGACACAGGAACAACTTGTTGCTCGATATATTGGGGGTCTACGGGTCCAAATCATGGACTCTGTAAATATGTTTGACCCGGTATCTATTTCTGAAGCGCACCAACGGGCGTTGGCTTTTGAGAAACAAAGTCGTCGGGTGGGCGGTTCGTCTTCAACTGCCAATATTGGAGGAAGTCCCGGGACGGGTGGTATGGTACCCCGTGTTGTGCCTAATCAACAAAGACCGACATCTAACAGTGTTGGACCAAACCCTAGGACAACTGTTAGTAGCAGCTTGAAGTGTTTTAGTTGTGGGGAGACAGGTCACCGACAATCAGAGTGCAAGAAGGTCAGAAAATGTCATTTGTTTGTTGAGCAAGATGATTGGCAATATGATGATGCCGGTGAAAATTACGAAGATCCCCCTATGTATGACGAAGAGCATCAATGCGAGGAGGAAGTTGTAACTGGAGATGTGGGGGTAAATTTGGTGGTAAGGCGGTCTTGTTTTACACCAAAAGTTGTTGGTGATGATTGGCTCAAACACAACATCTTTCAGTCGACATGTACTATTTTGGGAAAGGTTTGTACTTTTGTTATTGATTCAGGAAGTTGTGATAACCTTATATCTGAAGAAGCAGTTCAAAAGTTGGCTTTGAAAACAGAAAATCGCCCTAAGCCTTACAAGCTACAGTGGCTTAAGAAGGGTGGCGAGGTCACTGTATCTAAACGAGCCCTTGTTCATTTTTCTGTTGGTACCACATATAAAGATGATGTGTGGTGTGATGTGGTTGCTATGGATGCATGTCATTTGTTGTTGGGCAGACCTTGGGAGTATGATCGTAACATAGATCATAACGGGCGGACTAACACTTACAGTTTCTTGTTTGGTGGTGTGAAGATAACATTGGTTCCCAGTAAGCCAAATGAGCCAGTTCCGAGAAATTTGGGTACTCTACTAACCCTTAATCAGTTTGAAGACGAGTTGGAGGCGGAAGGTGAAATTTTTGTATTGCTCGGGAAGGAAGTCGCTAAGGAGGTTGAAATTCCTGAGGCTATGGTCCCTCTGCTCAAGGAATTCGCTGATGTTTTCCCTAATGAATTACCTGATGGTTTGCCACCTTTACGTGACATCCAACATCATATTGATATACAACCAGGAGCTCAGTTGCCTAATAGGCCACATTACAGAATGAGTCCCGGAGAGCATGAGGAGTTGCGACGACAGGTGGAGGATTTGATTTCAAAAGGTCATGTTCGAGAGAGCATGAGCCCGTGTGTTGTTCCTGCTTTGTTGACTCCTAAAAAGGATGGTACTTGGCGTATGTGTGTTGATAGTCGCGCCATCAACAAGATCACGGTGAGGTATAGATTTCCAATTCCTCGACTTGATGACCTACTTGACCAGATTAGCGGTGCCTCTATCTTTACGAAACTGGACTTGAAGAGCGGGTACCATCAGATTCGACTTAGGCCTGGGGATGAGTGGAAGACTGCCTTCAAGACTCGTGAAGGATTGTATGAGTGGTTGGTGATGCCTTTCGGTTTATCAAACGCTCCTAGTACATTTATGCGTGTGATGAACCAGTTGTTCAGGCCCTTTATTGGTAAATTTGTAGTCGTTTATTTTGATGACATACTTATTTACAGTGCTACTTTTGGTGAGCATGTCAACCATGTGAGGCAGGTTTTGACTGTACTTCGACGGGATAGTTTGTACGCAGATATGAAGAAATGTGTGTTTATGGTTCCTAAAGTCTTGTTCTTGGGGTACGTTGTTTCTGGGGAAGGAATACAGGTGGACGAGTCTAAAGTAGCAGCTGTCAGACAATGGCCAAGTCCAACTACCATCATTGAAGTTCGAAGCTTTCATGGCCTTGCTTCATTCTATAGGAGGTTTATTCCAAACTTTAGTTCTATTATGGCACCGATGACTGATTGTATGAAAGGGAAGACCTTTACTTGGACCGAAGCAACAGAATCAGCTTTCCAATTAGTAAAAGAGAAGCTTACTACATCACCGATTCTTGTATTGCCAGACTTTTCTCAAGTGTTTGAATTACACACGGATGCTTCCAAGGTTGGGATTGGGGCAGTTCTAAGTCAAGGAGGACGACCGGTTGCCTATTTTAGTGAGAAGTTGACGGGGCCAAAGTTGCGTTATAGCACTTATGATGTTGAGTTCTATGCGGTGGTCCAAGCTGTAAAGCATTGGCGCCATTATCTATTTCATAAGGAATTTGTTTTGTTCACAGATCATGATTCATTAAGACATATTCGCAGTCAAGATAAGGTGTCACACAAACATGGGAGGTGGATGTCGTTCTTGGAAAAATTCACTTTCGTGGTTAAACACAAGTCTGGGATGTCAAATCGGGTGGCTGATGCATTGAGTCGGAGGAGTAATTTGCTAGTTTCCATGAGGGTTGGTGTGTCGGGGATGGATGTCCTCATGGAGCAGCTAATGGTTGATCCTTATTTTTCTGTTGTTCTGCAGGGTATACAATCTGGACAGATGTCTGATTTTCTACTGCATGAAGGTTTTCTTTTCAAAGGCAATCAATTGTGCATCCCTGATTCAAGTCTCCGCCTTCAAATCATTAGGGAGCTGCATGGTGAAGGGCATATCGGCCGAGATCGCACTTTACAGTTGGTACAATCATCTTATTTTTGGCCTACAATGCGCAAGGAGGTGGATAGATATGTTAAACGGTGTCGAATCTGTCAGGTGTCAAAGGGCACATCTACCAATGCAGGACTCTATATGCCTTTGCCTGTTCCATCACAACCTTGGGTAGACATCAGTATGGATTTTGTGTTGGGTTTACCACGTACTCAACGGGGAAATGATTCAATATTTGTGGTTGTTGATCGTTTTTCTAAGATGGTGCACTTTATTCCATGCAAAAAGACGACAGATGCAGTTAATGTGGCCCAGTTATTCTTTCGAGACGTCTACCGTTTGCATGGATTACCGTCTTCTATTGTATCAGATCGAGACACTAGGTTTTTGAGTCATTTTTGGCGCAGCCTATGGAAAATGGTGAACACTCAGCTCAATTTTAGTAGTGCATATCATCCTCAAACGGATGGCCAAACAGAGGTTGTCAATCGATCCCTTGGTAATATTTTGCGGTGTTTAGTGGGTGATCATGTGAAGACCTGGGATCAGAAGCTTTGTCAAGCTGAGTTTGCTCATAATCATGCTATCAACCGAAGTACTGGATATAGTCCATTCCAGGTGGTCTATTCTGTTCAGCCACGGGGACCACTTGATTTGATGTCACTGCCTGTTTCTAGGGTAGTTCCAAAGAAAGTGCAGGATTTTGTTGGAGGACTACATGATGTTCATAGGGCTGTTCATGACAACTTGGTCCGAGCTAACTCCAAGTACAAGCAAGATGCAGATAAAAAACGCAGACAAGTTGATTTTGAAGTAGGTGACTTTGTTTGGGCTGTTTTGACTAAAGATCGTTTTTCGGTTGGTGAGTACAACAAGCTATCAGCTAAGAAGATTGGACCAGTGGAGATTGTGGAGAAGATTAATTCCAATGCTTACCGTCTACAATTGCCAAGCCACATTCGTTGTTCCGATGTATTCAATGTAAAGCATTTGCTTCCTTATTATGGGGATTCTTCTGATGATGACCATGGTGCACATTCGAGGTCGAATTTTGTCTACCCGGGAGGGGATGATGCGGGCCCTAGTGTGGAGGATCGAGCCCTTGCGTTCCTAGAGGCCCACGATCGTGTGATTAAAGGGGCTTCACGAAAATGGCCATAACTTTGGCTACGAATCTCTGTTTTGGGCCTACGACCAGTCAAATCGAAGCTTGGAGCAAGGAGCACGTCTAGATAAGTACCCGAAGGGGACTTACCCATTTTTGAGTCCATAAATCGCTTTCTAAATGGAGTTATGAGCAATTTTGTTATTTTTCCTTAATTTTTGGGTTTTGTTTTTGGGTTTGTATTTGGCCCATGGACTTTTAGAGTTTCATTTTAATTTATGCTTCTTATTTAACTGTTTTTGATGTAATTTGGATGGTCAATCATCAATTTTATGAACTTTCAATTTTCTCCCAAATTATGTGTGTTAACCCAGATTTTGAAGCCAATCCCACGGTATTCGTAGAATCAACGTGGTTTTGAAGAAATTGTCCTGGCTATTCTTTTAGAATCAACAGGTTCATTCTTGGTTATCTTTGTGTTGTTTTTTTGCGCTGCATCACTTTAGCGGCAATTTTTGTATGCCACTAAAAAACATATTTTTTGTTGTGGGTTATGAGTTGTGAGTTACGTGTTGAAAAGATAAAAAAAATAATTGAAGTGCAAATACTAGCCAATTTTTAATACATTTTATAAAAATAAACTAATTTGAAACTAAACAGTAAATTGTACCAAAATTTTAACATTTCACTTCAATTTACTATACATAGAAGGAGCATGAAAATATTAGATCATCAGTAATATTCTTCACGATAACGGTCGTGGAGAGATTCCAGATTAGCCACCACCAGCCACGAACCAACTTTGGAATACATACAACGACCAAAAGAAAAGAACGAAGAGAGAGAAGAGAGACGCTTGAGAGTGAACAAGAAAAGGATTTGTCGTGGTCCTCCGTGCTCCCCACCACAAATCAATACGACCACAAACCATCACGGACCTGTGTGATAGTGTGCGCGGTAGGCCACGTTTCGTTGCCAGTATACTAACAGCCTTAAAAGGCATCACTATCCTAGAATTGGCGTTGTGGGGCCCTCACCATAAAAGCCTATGAAATTTATTACTCAGTCAGTGAGTTGGCCTATCATAACAAGTCAAGAGGTAGACTAAGTCAATGACATGCACCATACGGCATGACTATTTTTTGTGATAAGTTGAACACTACGGTTAGTAACCTATTTTTTCTTGATTATTTGATTACTTTGAGACTTAATATGCGGTTCTGAATAATCATACGTGATAAAATGATTACAAAAGTACATAGTCAAAAACTCAAAATATTATTTTCCTATATCATGGACAATGGCGTTAAAGAGTAATAATGATTTATATGTATTCAATTTAGATCATTTAAACATTTTTCAATAATTTCAAAGATAATTTTGTTAATTTGTTTTGAAATTTAGTATATTTTATCTTAAAAAAAGAGGATATTTTTAATACTAATTACTATTTGGCTGATTATCCAATACCATTACATTACATCATACTATACATAGATTTTACTATCATCATATGCATTTAAAAGTCTTTGGTCTTTCAATTTCCAAATAATTAATCTATTAATTGAAAATGTTATTAAATACAAAATACTATTATATTATTAGCATAATTTTTAAATGATTATTAAAATACATTTATTTTTTAATTTAAATATTATGTTAAATTAAAAATAAATCAAAACATAAAATAAATTTTAAAAAATATATTCAAATACTAATTTTCAAATAATTGGTTATTAATTGATTAACGAAAAATAAATAAATTGTGTTAGCTTAGAAACAATAGTTCATATCATTAACCATTGTAATCTAAATTCTAAAAGAAAATCAGTAGATAAGTAATTTCTAAATTAATCAATCAGAATGTTAAATTGTAATACTAAATTGGAAATTATTTCTAATTTTATTTAAACACAAAGCACGGATAGATATTGTTGAATGATGTTGGAAATTTTAGTATAAATATGTGTATTTTTACTAACTTTAGACATATATAAATATATACAGATGTTGTATATATAATTAACTCTAAGTGAGTTTGTGTTCTAAACCTTGAGAGCTATCGTATGTCTAAAATGGAGTATATATGAATGAGATATCGATACTCAAAGTTGGGTATTTGGGAATAGAAGTTAGCAAAAGAGGTGGGTGTGGGAATGAATCTCACATTGGTAGGAAGGCCATAATCAGGTGAGCTTATAAGCATGAATGAATGATAGACTTACAAACTTGTGTCTATGGATTTACTTCAGCTCCTACCCACGCGTAGGGTGGTGCGAATCTTAGATTTCGTAGGCCAAATTCACCAAACTTGTGCACGGACGCGACCTATGGACATAAATGCAACTCTAAAAACTCGGGTCCGCGTAACCCACATTTTTGTTAAACTTTACAGTGTTGGTCATTGGTTTTGAATTTTTGGTAACTGGTACATTTAGTGCGCATTAATTATGCTATTAATAGCATTCAGTTAGCATAATCAATTCCTTAACGATGAATTGATTTCTTGCCATCACAAGACAATATAAAAACGGGCGACTGCTACCTCATTCGATATACATATGCAAATACTCATCTTCTTTCTACTTCTCTCTGCAACTATTTTTGGTAACTTTTTCAGGCAAGTGGCCATATCTGGCAGTACACACTGTTGCAACTGCTAAGGAACTATGGGAGTCTTTGGAAAGGAAGTATAATACAAAAGATGTTGGTACCAAGAAGCATGTTGTTGCAAAGTTCTTGGAATACAAAATGGTTAACTTAAAACTTGTTATGAGTTAAATCCAAGATCTTCAGGTCATTATACATGATAACTGTGCAGAAGGAATGGAAGTTAGTGAATCTTTTTCCAAGTTGCATCAATGGTTGAAAATCTTCATCCCGGTTGGAAAGACTTCAAAAAATACCTTAAGCATAAGCGAAAGGAAATGTCGGTCGAGGAACTGGTGGTGCCTCTTCGAATTTAAGAAGACAATCGAATCGATTTGAAGAAAGGTAGTGATATGGAACCTTTTAAGGTTCATGTTGTGGAAGTTGGTCAAACTTCCAAGAGCAAAGGCAAGTAAGCTCACAAAGGGAAAGGAAAAGGCAAAAACCTAGGCCCCAAGGCAGGAACTTTGAAGAAGAAGTACATGTGCTACAATTATGGCCACCCAGGCCACAAGGCTTTGGAGTTCCTGCAACCCAAACGGTAGAACTGTCAAGAAATCATGGTGAATGATGACATGGAGTTGGTGGCCATGATAATTGATCTCACAGCCATGGTCTCGGAGGTGAATCTCATGAATACTAATTCGAAGGAGTGGTGGATTGACATAGGGGCTACTCGTCATGTGTGTCATGACAAGAGTGTTTTCAGCACCTACAAGGAAGTTTAAGAAGGAGCAAAACTCTATATGGAATATGTAGCTACTACGAATATCAAAGGTGATGGTGATGTCGTTCTAAAAATGACGTCAAGGAAAGATGTGAAGCTTAGGGATGTTTTGTATGTTCCATAGCATCATAAGAATCTAGTGTCGGGTGGTTTGTTGAACATGTTTGGTAGCTTGTCTTTGAGTCAGACAAGTTGTTTTGTCCAAGAATGGTATGTTTGTGGGAAAATGATATGGCTTGAATGGCATGTTCAAAATGAATGAAATGGTGTCAAATCAAATGATAACACGAAATATTGCTACATATATTTACTTAAGAGTAAAGATAAAGAAAAGGAAGTTGAGAATCAACTCAACAAGAAAATCAAGGTAATTAGAAGTGATATGGGTGGAGGATAAGTTTCTCCATATGCCGAAATTTGTGCTCAAAACGGAATTCGTCATGAATTAACATCACCCTATTCACCTTAATCTAATGTCATTGTTGAAAGAAATAATTGTACCTTGAAAGAGATGGTTAATTTTGTTGAGAGAAAAACTTGGAGACACACTTGAACAAATGTTAGAACAAGTATATTGCGGAATAGTTAATCTCAAAGGATCTAAAAGCTCAACAATAATATAGTTAGATAGTTAGTTGCGGAAAGTAAAGAAATATAAATGACAACAATTGTTATATCAAGAATACACTTAAACTGATTCGTAACAAGGAATGCATTCACTCCGAGTTAATAAGGAAGATCAAGTTTAGTGATTAAGTCTAGAAGACTTGCTCCGGAGAGAGGTTATAGTTTGATATGTTTTAGTGGCAATTTAGAGTAAGAAGAATAGAAAGATAGAGAAATGAAGAAGATAACTTGGAGAAATATATTCAGAATAATTCACAAGTCATCGAGTGATAAGAGAGATGGCTGAAGAAGAAATTTTGTAGTAAGAAGTTGTTAATAATACATCAGAAGGAGTCTCTATTTATAGAATCTCAGAACTAAACAACTACTGTATAAGCAGCCATGCAAGGCATGCTGGATAATAGAGTACATTACATAAAGATAAGAAAAACATAACGACGGACTGCGGATGCTGAAGAAGAACTGACTCCGGGTGCTGAGATGATCGCGGATGGTGAACCGTTGCGGTAGGTAGATGGTTGTGGTATCTTAGTTCAAGAGGGTCACTTTTATGTTTTGACAATTTCCCCTAAGTGACCTCTTTAACTCCGGTTCAGGTATCAAGTTTGAGGAACTTGATCAAAATCTACTAGAACTTCCTGATGTTTTCAAGCCAAGTGATTCTTCTAGAAATTTCAAATTTGACTTCAGCGGTAGTATGCTTCGATCTTTCTACTGCGGTTTTGCAGATATCAAGTTGTTTCTTGGGCAGGCGGTGCATAGCATTCATCGGAATGAAGTATTTGATGTTGTCAACGTTCCGTTTGAATATGATACCAAGTTCAGGAAAGTTTGTTGTGCCTAGTAATCTTTCTTCAAAGCCTTCGGTAGGCATTGAAACAGGTTCAAGTGGGGGGAGATCAAACTTCCTGATGATGGTGGGGTGGATATCCGCATCAATCTTGGGGAAGTCACAAACTGTATACCTCAGAAAGGATTTGGCTTTGTCAAGTGCCATTTGCATCTTCGGATGCTTTTCTGCCTTGTTTTGGAATACTCTGGCAATGAGGAAGATTTCTTCCAGATTCATGCTTGGGAAATCTACCTGAGTGCGTATGTAGTCATGCTCTCTTTTGGTAAGGGTGTATTGAACGAAGTCGGCCTTCATAAACTTCCGCATCTTATAATTCTTAACTGCGGATGGTCTATCGTTAGACCATATGTTTTTCAAATGAAGAGCCATGCTTCGCATAAAAGCGATTAAGTCTTTCAAATTCCATAGGCAGTTGTTTGTGATCAGGGAGGCTGCAGTCAAAAGACTCAAAAACTGCAAAATACTTGGCATTGGGAGAGATTGAAATATCCCAATATCCATCAGAAGGAGGTTCAACATATGTGAGATGTGGAGTGTAGTCTTCATCCAGTAGCCTGCGGAGCGGATTGACCCATGAGTTAATCAGCGACTCATCTATCATAGTATCAAATCCGCATTCTCTCCATATGAGTTCAGCAAGCTTGGCCGCTTTCCAATCGTGTTTTCTTTAGGTTGTGGTAGGAGAGTCTGTGGAGCTTGCTGATGATATATTTTCCTCAAGATTTTTGAGGTGAGGAGGAGTCTCAGGCCTTCTGAGGGTGTTGTTTATAGGTGAAGAGTGAGGAGATGGAATATTGTGGGATGGTGCAGGTGAGGGCTGCGGTGTGGGAATTTTCTTTGTGGTGATGGGAGGGCTCTGATGGATGGAAGTATCCGAGTGGTGGACTTCTTCATCACTTCCCCCTCTTGAGGGATGCAATGGAGGTGCTTCCTCAAGCCATTGTTTAAGTCCATCCACCTTGGCACAGACTTCTGCAAAGTGAGCTTTCATGGTCTCGGCCAACTGTGAGTTGTTTGGGGTGGAGGAGTTGAAGAGCAGCTTGTGTATATCTTTGGTAAGCTAGAGGATCTCAGGGCCATGGAAGTTAGAGGTGAGGGATTTCTGCATTCGGTTGATAGTGGCATGAAGAATAGAGATATTGGACTCATAGGCAGTATGAGTCTCATCTATCACTTTCTGAGACAGTGAAGCTAGATCCGCAATAGCTGCTTGAAGATCCTGTTTAATTACGGTCACCTCAGTAATGAGGCGTTCCGCTGAAGCCATGAATTCCTGATGATCAGCCCTGCGGTTGTTGTCAAGGGACCGGATCCCCATTTCTACCTTGAGAGAGATGTGCTCAGCAGCCATACGCTCTCTCGTCTCGAGTCTTTCAACGCATTCAATTAATGACTGCGGTCCTGGAATATCTTCAGATGGAGGTTGGGTAGGTTTAACCGTAGCCAAAATTTGATCAACTTTGGCTTGGAGATTTAGGAATTCCTTCCTGGTGACAGCATCCTTCTTCTTCTTCTTTTTCTTTTCTTTGGGCTTGGAAGTGGAATGTTGAGAACCGCTGGACTCTTCTTCTTCTTCAAACATCATAAGGTTGTTGTCTGAAGGATTTGGTTTGTTGACCTCTTGGATTTCTTCATCATCAAAACCGAAGGTAGGGGCTGAGCTGAGTTCAATTGCCGGTTCTTCGTCTTGAGATGGATTGACCGCGGGAGATGGAACAGGAGTTGGAGTAGGAGGAACTTTGGAGGTAGCTGCGGCTGCGGCTGAAGCTTGAGCTTTCATCATAGTTTCTGCCATTTGATCCATCCAGTTTTCAACCTTTTTGATTGTGGTAGCAGTATGGGCATTGCTGATGGCATTTGCCCAATACTTGGCCATGGACAATATTTCCTGTTCCTTCTGTTGTTGTCGTTTGACTCGTTGCTCCTTACGAGCTTTGAATGCTCTATTAAAGGTAACATATTTCTTGATTTTGGCATAAGTAGTTGGCTGATACCGACTCCAAGAATCACTTGAGTCATCGCCGTTAATTCTTTGTGTACGCACCAAGGTGTCCCTTGGTTTACGGATCCTTGCACATGTGTGCTCACCGTGCCTAAACCACCTGTAAAGAATGAAAGCAGAGTAGGATTTCCTGGGCTTCCTTGGTCTCCTTGACCCGTGGTCAAGTCTGGCCTCGGCCCAGTTCTGGCATGGGCGAAAGAGATGCCCTGCGGATGGATTGGTGTTTGAAGTGTTTGGGATACATTCAAAAGGATGGAGTCTAACTCCTTGGAAGAAAAAATGTGCAGTCGGGAAGCCGTGGAGACCTTAGGGCGATGTCCAGATTTATCTACTTGAGATATAATTGGGGGGCTGTCTCCACGTTCAGATGATGAGGAGGATGAAACAATCTCACATGATGAGGCTGAGTGGTATTCGAGTGTGGTATTGAATGGATATGTGGTCATCCCAAGGACTACTGGAGCCTGTTGAGAGGCTTCAGTATCAGTCCGGTCATGCATTTGGCTAGAGTTTTCGGTTGTTTTTCTTTTCTTGAGGATAGATATTGGTTGTCTATCTTCCTTAGAGTCACTGCTCGATACAGTGGTGAGTTTGGTTTTGTGTTTCTTTGAGGGTGCGGTTTGTTTTGGAGCATTCTTCTTAGGTGTACTAGATTTCTTCTTGGATGCCACCGTTTTTCTCCGTTGAGAAGGGTTAGATAGTGTAGTAGCAGAGGGGGCTGCGGTACCCTCAGGGAGAATGGTTGCGGAAGGAAGAGGTAGGGTTGAAGGGTATGGGACAATACCCTCCGTGGCCTCTATATGATTTGAGACATCAGTAGTCTCAAGACCAAACAAAGTAAGAATGTGAATGGGAAGCCTGCGGATAGGTCCAAATAAAGTTTGATCAGAAGAGGGATTGTACCTTTTGAGATCCTTAGTGACAAAGAAGTTGATGTTACTGCCCATGTTGATACCAGCATCCGTATGTAGATCAGATATGCATAAGGACCAGAATCGAGCAAATGTGAGCTCGGTTGGGTTCTCCCTTGGGTGCTCTTTGGGGATATATTGGAGGAAATCATCCCAAAGAATCTGGCCATAATTGACATCGTGGCCCGTGTAGATGCTCCACACTAGTTCAAGTAGCTTCAAACCCATGTTGTCGATGCCTCCGGTTCTGCCGGATAGACATCGGATGACGAAATGGCATATGAACTACCAAACCGCAGGCAGTTGGTTTTTCTTAAACTCACCACTCCCTCGGATTGGTTTCTGATAACCCATCTGGTAGAGTGCGGTGGTGATGTCAGATAAAGAAGGTGTGAAGATCTTTATGGAGGGATGAATCAGAAGATTTATGGCAGACAAGAACTTCTCTTTTGTCAAGATGACCAAGGAATCATTGATAAGGTTGAGATGCACTTCTTGGGGGTTCTCCAATGGTCGGTATGCAGAAAATGCACACTTGAAGAGTGTAGAAACAGGAACAACGTCAGTGAATGTATCAAATGGACCAAACAGAATATGCTTCTTGAGAAACTTGATCATAAGCTTTGTTGGGGCATTATACGACGGATGATCTTCAAAAACTGCTCTAAAGTTGCTTGAAGCTAACGTTGGAGATGTGGAACTAGTTGGATTCATGGAGCCTGAAGCCTTGGATTGCTTCTTTGAGGCACCTGATTTCGCCATTAAGAGATAAGAGAATGGAGTTTTTGAGAGTTATGGGATTTTTTGAGAGTTGAGAGAGAACAATCGATTAAACAGAAAGGGTAAACGATTTTAGGGAAGAAGACGGGTTTATAAAGGAGGTAAAAGGATTTTAACCCTAAGTAAATGATAGAAGATGGTAAGAAGCTGAATGGGGTTTTTTTTTTGGGGGGGGGGGGGGGGGGGGGAATCAATGATTTTGGGATTAAATCTCAGCCACACGAAGATGAAATGGGTTTTAGAAAGATTTTGAGAGATTTCAAAAAAGGGTTTGCATTTAATGTAGGATTAGACACATGTCAATACGTTAGGTAAACGTGGGGTTATGAGAGAGAAAGTTGTAACTGATGGGACGTGGTTGGGAGAGGAAAGGACAAGTTGAGGATGGATTTATTTGATAATCGTTCTTTTTGTCATCATCCCAAAAATAGGTCTGATACGGGGTTTATTCAGAAAGGGAATGTGACAGTTTCTAAAGGGAATGTTTGTATTTTATTTAATGAAGGATCATTAAATAGCACACAAAGATTCGAGAGTTAATGAAGCTATTGGAAGTTATTTAAGACGATTGCGGATGGAATCATCATTGCGGTTGAGAAACTTCATCGCGGATGAACAAAGAAAAGATTTTAGAGAGAATCTGTGAGAAAAACACTTGTACACTAGCTATTATATGTAATTCTCAGTTAGAACAGCAATGGAGACCAATGATGGTTTGCGGTAGCTAACACTTCAGAAATAATTGCGAGTCTGGATTCATCATTCCCAACATTTGTAAGAATGCATTGAGTTTTGTAGAGTCAAGTGCTTTTGTAAAAACATCAGCAATCTCTTCATGAGTAGGAACAAATATCAGTTCAATATTACCTATCAAAATATGATCTTTGATGAAATGATAATGTAACTCAATATGTTTTGTATTGGAGTGCTGAGTAGGATTATGAGGGATCGCTATAGCACTTTCAGAGTCACAGTAAATTGGTATCCGCAACATTCTATACCCGTAGTCTAGCAATTGTGTCTTCATCCAAAGAACTTGGGAACAGCAGCTGGCTGCGGCCACATACTCGGCTTCTACAGTACATAGAGATACACACGTTTGTTTCCTTGAAGACCAGCTGCCAAGTCTTCCTCCTAGGAATTGGCATCCACCAGATGTACTTTTTCTATCGAGCTTGCATCCTGCATGATCCGCATCTATGAAGGCTTGAAGACTGAAGTCGTTCCCTGCGGGATACCATAAACCCATTGATTTGCTTCCTTTAAGATACCGAAGAATTTGTTTGGCTGCGGTCATGTGAGACACTTTTGGATCAGCCTGGTATCTTGCACATACACCAGTTGCGAAGACAATGTCAGGTCTGCTTGCGGTGAGGTACATCAGTGAACCAATGACACCTCTATAAGTTGTATGATCCACCGATTCACCGAAGGGATCAGCAGAGATCTTATAACCGAAGGCCATATGGACCTTAGTAGAAGAGCAGTTGTCCATTGAATATTTCTTCAGAAGTTCAGTGGTGTATTTTTCTTGATGAATGAAAATTCCTTGCTGAATTTGTTTGACTTGAAGACCTAGAAAGAAATTAATCTCTCAATTCATACTCATTTTGAACTTGTTGGTCATGAGCTTAGCAAATTCATCTACCATGCCTTGATCAGTCGACCCGATGATGATATCATCCACATATATTTGTACCATCATAAGGTGGTCACCATTTGCTTTTCTGAATAATGTGGGATCAATCACTCCTCTCTTGTATCCGGATGAGACAAGGAATTCAGAGAGTGTCTCATACCAAGTTCTTGGGGCTTGTTTTGAGACCATAGACTACTTTTTCAAGCTTGTAGCAGTGGTCTGGAAATTCAACATTTTCAAATCCTGGAGGTTGCTGAAGATAAACCTCTTCTTTTAGTTCCCTATTGAGAAAAGCACTCTAAACGTCCATCTGGTGTACCTTGACATTTTTGTGGGCTGCGTATGCTAGAAAGATCTGGATGGCTTCCATGCGTGCTACCAGAGCGTACGTTTCATCGTAGTCAATGCCTTCTAGTTGACTATAGCCCTTGGCAACAAGTCTTGCCTTGTTTCTGATGACCGAGCTAGATTCATCTAGCTTATTCTTGAAAACCAATCTTGTGCCAACAATAGTATGACCTTGTGGAAGGGGAACAAGTTGCCATACTTTGTTTCTTTCAAATTCTTCTAATTCTTCTTGCATTGCAGCTATCCAGTCCGGTTCAAGCAATGCTTCTTTGATCGTTCTAGGTTCTACCAAGGACATAAATGCTGCATAGTGGCAGTGATCAGATAAGCCCTTGGAAGATCGAGTCTGGATACCTGTAGATGGGTTGCCAATAATTTGACCTGGTGGGTGGTCTTTCGTCCATACATGAAGACGTGGCAGCAGATGATAAGCAACTGCGATAAAAGGGATATCTTGGAAGTCAGAGGAATCTGCAGTTGCAGATGGCAGTTCCCCCTAGATTTGGGAACATCCTGCTGAATCATCTTGATCTATTGGAGTAGAATTTTCTTGAGTAATCAGGAGAGGTTGAGGTTCCCCCTGGATTGCGGATGGGAGTTCCTCTGGAACCTGAGAAGGTTTCCCCTGGAATGCAGATGGGAGAGTGACAATTCTAGGATCGGTTTTAGTGTCAATATTCTCTATGAATTCATCATCTGAGTCTGAAGGTTCGTTTGATGGTGAAGCTTCGCTTCGGGCAGGAATGTAAGTAGCATCAAGTACTGGAACTTCAACGGTTGTGACTAGATCCAGAGTAGAGCTTTCCCCCTCAACCGGAGAGGTGGAAGTATTGAGCGATACTACTTCAGATAGAGATGGTCCAGATACGTCGGCATGTTGTTGTTGAGCTGCGGGTGACACCAAAACTTCGGATAGTTTCGCCATTTCAATGGGGTCAAAAAGATCATCATAGTTGACTTCAACTAGATTCAGAGGTCCGGAAGCAGCTGGAATGTCACTTTCCAAGATTGCAGTGGTTTCGGTGGACGGAGGTGCGATGCGGATGTGAGAATCATCAAATTTCACATCAAAGCTTTCAATGATCAACCTTGTTCATCTGATGAGCACTCGATATGCAATCTTGTTAGTGGAATAACCAAGGAAGATACCTTCGTCAGATTTTGGTGCAAACTTGTTGAGTTGGTCTCTATTGTTGATCACGAAGCATCCACATCCAAAGATATGAAAGAAACGAACATTGGGTTTGCGATTGTTGAGACCTTCATATGGTGTTTTATTGAGACGCTTGCACACGATACTTCGGTTTTGAACAAAGCATGCGGTTGTTGTTGCTTCAGCCCAGAAGTAGAGAGGAAGCTAGGCGAAGTTAAGCATGGATATGGCTGCTTCAACGAGTGTGCGGTTCCTTCTTTCTACTACACCATTTTTTTGCGGTGTATAGGGTGCTGAGAAGTTGTGAGAGATGCCTTTGGAAACTAGGAAACTGTTGAGAAGATGAGTAGTGAACTTAGTTCCATTATCACTGCGGATGCGTCTGACTGGAAGCTTGATTTGAAGTTCCATTTCTTTGATGAAGTTAATGAAGATTTGTGTTGTCTCTGATTAGAGTCTGAGAAAGAAGACCCATGTGAAACGTGTATAGTCATTAACAATAACCAGTAAATACTTTTTATGGTGGAGACTGGCTACGGTTGAGGGACCATAGAGATCAATGTGTAATAGCTCCAATGGTTCAGAGATAGAAGAATCCATTATCAGAGGATGACTTGCTTTTGATTGTTTACCGCATTCACAAGCTGGACAAAGAGTATCGTTGCTGAATTTGAGAATGGGGAGACCGCGGACTAGTTCTCCAGTGACGAGGTTGTTGATGTACCTAAAGTTGAGATGAGCTAGCTTGCGATGCCATAGCCAGCTGACTTCGGATACAGCTTTGGACAGAAAACACAGCTGCGGTTTACCAATGATGAGAGAAACATCCATAGGATACATCGTGCCTTCGAAGAGAGATTTGATTAAGCAAGTGCTTCGATCACTCGTCATTATGTAACATAATTAATCGTCAAATTCAAGCCGATGTGCTGCTTTACATAGTTGGCCAACACTAATAAGATTGTGTTTAAGGATTTCTACATAAGCAACCTTCTGAATGGAAAAGTTCCCCGTAGTGAGAACACCGTAACCTCGGATGACACCGTTTGCATTGTTGCCAAACATGACATTTCCACCATTGCGTATAGGCCTAAAATCCCGAAGGTACTCTAACCTTCCGGTCATGTGCAAGGAGCAGGCACTGTCAATTAACCATTCTTCTTCTTGTTCCTCCTTGCACAAAGCCTGAGAATTACACGGTTAGTTTAGGCATCCAAACAAGTTTGGAGTTAAGGACAATTGATGTATTTTTAAATGATGCATAGTCTGAGGTTGCATGGACAAGTCTTTTGTCAACTTTTAGACCTAGTCCTGGGTATTTGTTCAGATTTGGATTGTTGCGAGTTTTTTGAAAAGTACGAGGTTTCTGACTTTGATTTGACTTGACATGAGAAAAAACCTTTTGACAGTTGCACTAACATTTACAAAAAAAAAGTATGTCATTGAATCTGACATTATGCTTGGTCAGCGGTTTATAGAGTGAATTGGACTTGGTATTGGTCCGAGGTGGGTAACTTGTGAAAAATTTGACATTTGGTTTCTTAAAAGTTTGTTTTGAACGAAGTTTTGGACTGTGAGATTTGACATGCATGTTGTTTGGTTTCTGAAAGGTTTGTTTTGAATGAGGTTTAGCACGAGTAAATCTTTGAGTCCCTTTAGGTGGATTTGGTAAGATTCCCTTCCATTTGTTGAAAGTTTGATGTGATTTTAACAGTGTTGGAGTGGGTAAAATTCCTTTACAATTAGGGTCATTTGAGGAATAGACCTGAAAAACGTAGTTTCTTACAAGTTTGACACCTTTTTGGGTTATGTCAAAAGTAGCAGGAATGACTTTTGAAACTAAACTTCCTTTTTTGCTTGTTTCCATGAAAGAAGAGTTTTTTGAAATGTAGTTTGTGAAAACAGATTTTTCTGGACTCTTAGATTTTGGAATTCTCACATGTTTCTTATTTTTTGAAAAACTTTGTCTACTTGTGCCTCGAGATCTAATTTCTTCTTTGAAAGCCCTTTTTGCCAAGGATTTTGGTGAACCACAGTCATTGTTATTCAATTGCGGTTTCCTGGAATTTTTTGAATGATTTTGAAAACGTGGGCTTGAATCATCAGAACTTGAGGATTCTGGA
This sequence comes from Lactuca sativa, assembly GCF_002870075.4. Classification (NCBI taxonomy): domain Eukaryota; kingdom Viridiplantae; phylum Streptophyta; class Magnoliopsida; order Asterales; family Asteraceae; genus Lactuca; species Lactuca sativa. The sequence goes on along the minus strand of NC_056624.2, from coordinate 159,056,271 downwards.
ATTTGAGAGCATTAGCCTACTTTAAAATTTTCTATAGGTAACTCATGAAAAATTGGCTGAAGAGTTGTGGTTCCTTGAACTGATGGTTTTGGTAGAGATGATTTGACTACCGCAGAGTAGGTTTTTGATGAAACTGCAGTGGGACACTTCTGGGACATTTGACTACAGTGTGGAACACTGTGGTCTGAGGACAAAGATGGAAAGTCCTTTGAGACTTCGGGGCCTTCAACAACAATTTCTTCATCAACTACGGATGAAGTTTGAGAATTTGAATGGGTGGTGCCACTGATGGGAGTTTGATCACATGTGTGACCAGAATCCTCAGGCACAATTTCCTTAATGACACAATTATTGCTTAAATTGTGAAGTCTACCGAAGTGAGTTTTGATATCTTCGAGAAAAGTCTTGTCATTGACAGGGAAATGAAATTCTCTATCAGGAGGGACATACAATCTGTCTTTGTTGAACCGGGGTGAGGAATCCATTGCGGTAGGATACCCATTTGACCAACCCCAATTATATGTATTGTCCACGGTTCCATTGTTTACCAAATTTTCAATAGCCTCACTTTCATTAAATAATTTTTCAATTAAGAGATTTAAGCGTACAATTTTTCTCTAAGCTAAATCTCTCTGGTTCAAAGCTATCTCTAATTGAGTTTCACTTAGCATTCTAGCATCTTTCTCTAACTCTAAATCCTTCTCTAACATTGCCATCTTAAGTCTCTTGTTATCCAGTCTTCCTCTCATATGGAACATCTCTTGGGACGCAATGTTCTTCTCATCTAAGGCTTTGTTATAGTCTGTAAGGACGGCATCACAAGTGTCATTAAGATCATCTATGTAGGGTTGATAGTCATGCATACTATAATTTAAAGTTTTGATCATGAGTTTTACCTGTTCAACGATGCTTAGAGTCCCATCCTTTTCCATGTAGCAGTAGTTTTTGTTCAACATTGCTGACCCATCATCATCTACAGTGGCCAGCATGCAGATTTTCCCTTTTCCTTTAACACTGTTGATGGTCTCTTCTTCATCTCCTGATGACCAAACTTGATGGTCTCTTTTAACTTGGGCCACATATGCCCTTGCCTTTTCTTTTTCTTCCAACTCTTGAGCCATTCTAAGATAGAATGCTCTGTCCTTGACTACATTGGCCTTACAATCTTTTGCGAAGTGATTTTCTTTATTGCATTTGTGAAAAATCACAACATCAGTCTTGTCTTCTGATTGAGTATCGGAGTCATTGTTCTGAGGAGGTTTGTTTCGGTTGAATGGAGGTTTGTTGAATTGTTGATTCTTGCAGAAAGAAGAAGGTGGTATGCGGTTGAACTGTTGGCTAACCAGAGAAATAGCCTTCTGAAATTCTTCTTCATCATCATACTTAGAATCCGCGTCGTATGACTGCGGCGGGGTATCATACGATGGAGAGTAGGGTGACTGCGGTGGAGCTTGTGCTATGAGAGCAACCGGTCCTCCGAAGTCAGCACAGTCTTTGATTACAATGGATTTTTGTGCTTGGAGCTCTCCATAGAGTTTGTTGAGTGATAAAGAGTGAATCTTCATGTCGCCTTGGACTATAATCTTAGCCGTAGTCCAATGTCTTCCTAAACCATTAAGGAACTGGAGATTGGTTTCATGGTTGCTGCGGATGGTACCAGCATTTGATAACTTTGTGACTATCAGGTTGAACCTCTTGAAGGAGTCTTCCAAACTTTCACCAGTATGAGATTTGAAGTTGTTGAAGTCGTTGAGTGAGGTAGTGCGCTTCTTATCTTGTGCTTGTTCTAAGCCTTCGTACATGTTCTTGAGTACATCCCAGATCTCTTTTGCTGACTTGTAGTTTATGATAATATCAAAGTTGTCAGGAACAACACCACAAGAAATTTCATAAAAAGCAACAACATCCTTTTCCATTTTATCGAGATCATCCTTGGTGGGACGGCTCATGGTTGGTTGACCTCCTCCTAGCCTGGTTGTCGCGCCGTCAGTTATGACTGGTGTAAGGACTGGAACGTGTGGTCCTTCTTCCACAGATCGCCATACATCTCTTCCCAGTCTTCTTAAGTACCTCTGAATTCTTTGTGACCAGTGATGATATTCATTTGCTACCAGTATTGGAGCTCGGTTAGAACCACCAACACTATTGGAGACATTCAGAGATAAAGATTGTGCCATTTTGTTTTTTTTTTGTTTTTTTTTCTTTGAGAAATGAGCTTTAGTGCTACAGAAGGCCTAATGAAAAATCAGAGTTCCGATATTAAAAAAAGCAACCACTTTGGCTCTGATACCAATTGTTGAGAGAAAAACTTGGAGACACACTTGAACAAACGTTAGAACAAGTATATTGTGGAATAGTTAATTTCAAAGGATCTAAAAGCTCAACAATAATATAGTTAGATAGTTAGATAGTTAGTTGCAGAAAGTAAAGAAATATAAATGACAGCAATTGTTATATCAAGAATACACTTAAACTGATTTGTAACAAGGAATGCATTCACTCCGAGTTAATAAGGAAGATCAAGTTTAGTGATTAAGTCTAGAAGACTTCCTCCGGAGAGAGGTTATAGTTTGATATGTTTCAGTAGCAATTTAGAGTAAGAAGAATAGAAAGATAGAGAAATGAAGAAGATAACTTGGAGAAATATATTCAGAATAATTCACAAATCATCGAGTGATAAGAGAGATGGTTGAAGAAGAAATTTTGTAGTAAGAAGTTGTTAATAATACATCAGAAGGAGTCTCTATTTATAGAGTCTCAGAACTAAACAACTACTGTGTAAGCAGCCATGCAAGGCATGCTGGATAATAGAGTACATTATATAAAGATAAGAAAAACATAACGACGAACTGTAGATGCTGAAGAAGAATTGACTCCGGGTGCTGAGATGATCGCGGATGGTGAACCGTTGTGGTAGGTAGATGGTTGCGGTATCTTAGTTCAAGACGGTCACTTTTATGTTTCAACAAATTTCATGCAAATTAGTTTTGGTGTAAACCAATCAAAGTAGGGGGAAGCTATTTTGTCAGCTAACTATCTTTTAAATAAGATACCTCGTAAAGAAAAGGATGAAACACCATATGAACTTTGGATGGGAAGAAAGTCATCATATAAGTACTTTCAAGTGTAGGGGTGCCTAGCCAAAGGTTTTGTACTACCGCATAAAATACAAAAGTTAGGTCCTAAGACAATGGATCGTGTATTCATTAGATATTCACAAAATAGTAGTACATATCGGTTCCTTGCGCATGATTCTAAGAATCATGAGATACATAAGAATACAATAATGGAATCAAGGAATGCTTCATTCTTTGAAAATGTATTTCCTTGTTTGAATAAGGAGGTTAAATGCCCATCTTTGCCAAACAGAGAAGTTGTTCGAGAGGAAGAACAAGCTCAATCCGAGGAAAAAGAAATAGAACTTAGAAGAAGTAAGAAGGATAGAGTCGAAAAAGTTGGATTAGGTGTCAAAGCCCATAACTATAATTGGTATGTACTTGAATTGATAGTGGCACGGTCCTTTTAGGTTGCCCTCACACCTGCAACTAGACACGATGATTAATTGAGAAAGATGAAGAATTTATTAATTGACTAATAAATTGGAATAAATGATTTATTAATATGTTATCGAAATAATATATTAATTAGTAATCATATTGTTAATTAATATCTAATTAGAAATTAATTTGGAACTAATTTTGGGATTAAAGGAATTAATTAAAAGTGTAGGGGCTAAAAGTGTAGTTGTTCAATAGTTAAACAAAAGGGTTCGAACCTTCCTAGGGAAGGGTTGACGGTTTTGAATATATATATATATATATATATATATATATATATATATATATATATATATATATATATATATATATATATATATATATATGTAAGATTATTCTAGAGTTTCTAGAATATCTTATTGTATATGGCTAATCAAACGAGATGGATAATTACCATATTTGAGATTAGGGTTATCCATAGCATCCTTGGTGCACTATAAATAGAACCCTTAAGGCTATGATTTTTGGCCACTCTTTGGAAGAAGCAATAGCCAGAAATTTGATGTCCTCCTCTCTCATATCATTCTTTTTCATTGTGTGTTTGTGAGCCATTAGAGGTGTTACACTTGTGACACTAAGTTGTTAAGCTTACAGATCTACAAGGGAATCACAGTTATTACAATATAACAATTAAGGTATGTCACCTAACCCTAGTTTTATATGAATTTCGAAAATTGTAGGCACTTCCTAGGGTTTCTCCTTTTGTGTTCAAGTTTTCATGTTCAACTAGAGAAAACCTAGACCCAAAGCGTTAGGGTTGCACGCACACTTAGGAATTGTTGTTATGCTCAAAACCCATCAGTGGTATCAGAGCCTAGGATTAGTTTTATGTTCAATATAATGCAATTGTGAATTGTTCAAAGGAGAAGGGAACAAAATCGTCATTCTGTTCATCGAACTCGTTGAGTTGGTCCTTGAACTCGACGAGTAGACATGCAACTCGACGAGGTCATTGCCCAACTCGACAAGTTTCACTGTCAGATCCTAAATTTTCGGTTTGTATAATTGTCTCATGGATTGGTTAGGATAATTACCTTAAATTTGTTTTAATTATTTAAAATCATATATTTTAATCAATAATTTTGTATCCTTATCCTGAATTCAAGATTGTGTAACACCCCGACTCACAGGTATAAAAATTAAAGCTTATATTCACATTTTTAGACCTACTTGTTGAGTTGGATGTCGTAACTCGTTGTGTAGAAACAGATCAGGCCGAGTGATTTAGGAGGTCTACTCAACGAGTTGGAGGACCCCAACTCGACGAGTAGGAGCTGGAAAATGAAACTCTAATTTCCAGGGTTTTACACCCTTTTTAAAGGATCATTACCCTTCCTATGCCTCCCTTATCGTCCCCCTTGAGCTCAGAAAACCCTAATCGCATCTACTCTCCATTTTTGTGTGTTAAGAAGCTTGGAAGGTGGATTTTTTGAAGAGAGCTTGAAGTCTAAGGAGCTTGGAGCAAGGAGAAGCTTGTAGATCTGATTTCTACTTCTTCTTAGCATCATCTTGAAGCTAACAAGTCGTTACCTTGACTTCTCTCTAGCTAGATCTCTTCATGTAAAGGTTTAGGGCTATTTCTAGTTTGTTGTGGAGTTATACCTAGTTTTTGGCATGATCTAAAGTTGTAACTTCATATTTGTACTCATCTAGCCCCTTATAGTCATAAAGTTCTAGTCTTAAGCAAGTTATGGCCTTCTCCTTACCTAAAACTTCTTCATTAGCTTGGTTTTGGCCTTTAAGACCTTGCATGCATGTAAGTTTGCAACTTTACGTGATATCATCACCTTATGAAGCTAGATCTACAATTTGGAGCTTTGGGGTAGCTTAAAAACGTTTGAATGAGAATTTCACTGAAGGGACTCGACGAGTTGCATGGTCAACTCGACGAGTCAGATAAAGATTGGTCGTTTTTTTTTCTACATGGACTCGGCAAGTCAGTGGGATGACTCGACGATTTAGTTAGGGTTTTACAAATATTTAGACACCACATGGACTTGACGATTTGTTTGGAAACTCGACGAATCAACTAGGGGTTTCACGATTTCTCGAGTTCTGGAAGAAATCGACGAGTCAATGGGATACACTTGATGAGTTGGGTCAACATGGACAGTTGACCTTGACCATTGACTTTGACTTTGACAAAGGGTGTACCAGTTTGACTTCTGGGGGTATTTTAGTAAATTGGAAATTTATGGAAGTGGATCACTGGTGGATGTAGGTGATTGAGTGTGGAGTTATATTTGGAGAGTTTACATTTGATGGGTTTTATGCATTAGAAACATTCCTATGTGCTCAAACAAACCCTAATGCTTGGATCTAGGTTTCTCTATTGAACATGCTTTGATTCCAAGACTTACAAACCCTAATCTAGCATACAAATAACAAAAATAACATGTAGAATCAGATCTAGATGTTTACCTCTTCAATTGTTGGCTTAGATCTTCTTTTCTTCTTCTCTTGAGCTTAAAGTCACAAATGCAACTCCTCTAATGGTTCACAAACCCCACAAGCAAGAAGGCAATATGAGAAAGGGAGAGAGAGGCTAGAAATCGGCCTAGGGTTCTCTTAGAATCAAGTGGTAGCCGAATTCAATGCCCTAGGGGTCATATTTATACTTACAGGTTACTAGGGTTTCAGTCTAAACCCTAATAGACAGCTTAGCCACCAAGCAGCCTAAGGAACCTTTTGGAATAAGGCCTTGGACGAAAATACGATGGATATCCATCATAATTTCGTTCACCCTTAAGCCCATTAGGTTTCCTTAACTCCAAACTCAACTATCATACATTTGACAGTTTATACCCCTTTATTTAATTAATCTCTTTTGATCACCAAATTAATTCCTAATTAATTTATCACCAATACTAATTAAATAAATATGATTTCTCCTTTAATATATTATTCTTATAATATATTAATAAACCATAATACTCTCTCTTTCTCCTTAAATTACCTTGTCAAGTTGCTTTGGAGAAGGCAACCTAAAAGGACCATGCACAACCGGGTCCAGTACATACCAAATATAGTTACGGCCTTAGACACTATTCCAACAGTCTCCCACTTGGATAAGTCTAGTAACTATATCTCACATATGACTTCAGATTCCGATTAGCAATCGTAGCTCTTATACTTCGCTGTCAGCTCTGATCAACTTGTCCTTTAGATAAGGGATCGTATAATCCTTTGTTCTGGATATCATGCTGACAATGCTTATTGTACAGCAAGAGTTCCTTGATTTCCGATTTGTTTGACATAGAATGTATTTGAACACATCAACTTCATTCTGACCGGGCCCGACACATAAGTCAAAACCAAATCATCAAGTGGCCAATATATCACTTTTATTCTCATAGAATAAAAGGAACAGATCAACTTCGACTCATATGCATCTATTATTTACTACTGGATCACACACAATAATTTGGTTTATAACATCAAGTTACTGATGCGTTTACACATTATCAATGTATAACCAACCAGCAAACAACAAACATATCTCTAAATTTTAAGACTATATGATGTTATCGCTTTGCGATCACTTAAGGTAAAACACTACAAAGTGATACAGCAAACTCGGGTTTATTCCAATGCTCAACTCATATTCATAAGCACTCATGAACTTTTCAGCAAACCTTTGCTATGTCCAAAACCTTTTAGACAATCTACAAACAATTCATGACAGTCTTCATTCATATCTACTTCCAAAATATGACCGACTGTGGACTTTTTGAATAATCCTATCATTCAGGAAGTCAAAACATGCAAAAAAATGGAAATAATAGATAAATGACAAACACAAGATAGTATCTTTACTCATAAATAACACATTTTATTTATTCATCGAATGTCAAGTACAAACTATCTATTACACATTTCCTATCTAATCCAAACTTATATCATCCTTCAGCCCAATGCTCCTAGCGTGCTGCAAGTGTTTGACCCTACTCAGTCCCTTTGTAAGGGGATCTGCTGGGTTTTCTTCTGATGATACCCTCTTCACAACAAGGAGTCCCTCTTCTACCCGATGTCTGATAAAATGGTATTTTCTGCCAATATGTCGAGATCTACCATGATCTCTCGGTTCCTTGGTCAAGGCAACCGCTCCTTCATTATCACATAAAATTCCATCGGTTCTTTTATGGATGGAACAACTCCAAGGTCTCCAATGAAGTTCTTCAACCATATAGCCTCCTTTGACGCTTCGCTCACCGCAATATACTCTAATTCGCACGTTGAATCAGCTACGGTCTCTTTCTTGGAACTTTTCCAAGTCACTGCTCCTCCATTTAGGGTAAAGACCCAGCCCGACTGCGATCGGAAGTTATCCCGATCCGTATGAAAACCAGCATCACTCTACCCTCGTACCCTTAAGTCATCACTCCCACCGAGGACTAGAAACCATTCCTTGGTCCTCCGAAGGTACTGAAGAATATTCTTAACTGTAATCCAATGAGCTCTACCTGGATTCCCTTGATATCTGCTGACCATGCTCAAAGCAAAGGCCACATTAGGGTGAGTACATGTCATAGCATACATGATAGAGCCTACTGCGGAAGCATAAGGTACTTGGCTCATATCAGCTATCTCTGCCTCTGTACTCGGGCTCTGAGTCTTACTCAGCTTGGTATTGCTTTGGATTGGCAACTCCCCTTTCTTGGAATTTTCCATACTAAAACGCTTTAGTACCTTTTCCAAGTATATATCCTGACTCAGTCCTATCAGTCTCCTTTCCCTGTTTCTTACTATTCTTATCCCCAGAATATAAGCCGCCTCTCCGAGGTCCTTCATAGCGAAACATTTTCCAAGCCAGGACTTGACCTCCTGCAAGGTTAGGACATCGTTTCCTATGAGTAGTATGTCGTCGACATACAATACGAGGAAGCTCACCATACTCCCACTGGCTTTGACATACACACAAGATTCATCTTCGCTTCGCAGAAAGTCAAACTCTTTAACCTTCTCGTCAAAACAAAGATTCCATCTGCGAGACGCTTGTTTCAATCCATAAATGGATTTCTCAAGCTTGCATACTCTATTTGGATGCTTCGCATCGACAAAACCCTCTGGTTGATTCATGTAGACATCCTCAGCCAACTTTCCATTAAGGAAAGCGGTTTTCACGTCCATCTGCCATATTTCATAATCATGAAACGCAGCTATTGCGAGCATCACCCTAATAGACTTTATCTTCGCAACTGGTGAGTAGGTCTCATCATAGTCAACTCCGGGAGTTTGAGTAAAGCCCTTCGCAACCAATCGTGCTTTATAAGTATGCACTTTCCCATCCATGTTCGTTTTCTTCTTGAAGATCCACTTGCACCTGACTATATTACGACCCGGTACATTATCAACCAAATTCCAAACTTGGTTGTCGTACATGGACTGAATCTCACTGTCCATCGCCTCTTTCCATTTCGCAGACTCTGGGCCTGCCATGGCTTCCTTATAGCTGCTAGGTTCATCCAAATTTACTAGTGTACTATCACTAATAAATGTATCCCCTTCAGTAGTAATATGAAAACCATAAAACTGGGGTGGAACACTAGCCCTAGTGGAACGTCGAAGAGGTAAGGACTCGTCAACAGGTTCAACAGGAGTTTCCTCCTCAAGTTGAGTGCCAGTGTCAGAGGTTCCTTCATTGTTTTGATCTTGAATCTCTTCAAATTCAATTTGCCTCCCACTTTCTTCTTGGCTTATTAATTCCCTTTCTCGGAAAACTCCTCTTCTAGCAACGAAGACAACATTGTCACTCGGTCTATAGAAAAGGTAGCCAAAAGACTTCTGCGGGTAGCTGATGAAATAACACTTCTCACTACAAGGTTCTAGCTTGTCGTGAGTCTCTCGTCTTACGAAAGCCTCACAACCCCAAACCTTGATGTGTGCCAATGAGGGAGCCTTCCCTGTCCACATCTCGTGAGGAGTCTTGGAAACCTTCTTGGTGGAAACTAAGTTAAGTATATGGGCGGCAGTCTCTAAGGCATACCCCCAGAAAGCTATTGGTAACGAAGTCCGACTCATCATAGAACGATCCATGTCCAACAAGGTCCGATTACGTCTCTCAGCCACACCATTCAATTATGGCGTCCTCGGAGGCGTCAATTGCGAAACGATTCCGCATTCTTTTAGATAGTCGTGAAACTCAAGACTTAGGTACTCTCCTCCTCGGTATGACCGAAGCATCTTGATTTTCCTGCCCAGCTGATTCTCCACTTCACTCTTAAACTCTTTGAACTTTTCAAAAGTTAACGAATTTTGCTTGATTAAGTAGATATATCCATATCTGCTATAATCATCTGTAAAAGTCACGTAGAAGCGACAAGCATCCCTTGTGGTGGATCTAAAGGGCCCACATACATCGGTGTGTATGAGATCCAATAAACCCTCACCCCTTACACAAGTGCCAGTGAAGGGTGATTGGTCATCTTCCCAAGTAAACAAGATTCACACATGTCATCGTCCCTAAGGTCGAATGACTCTAACACTCCATCCTTTTGGAGTTGGGCTATGCATTTCTTGTTGACATGGCCAAGGCGACAATGCCACAAGCATGCTTTGTCTAGACTAGTAGACGAATCAATATACAAAACATTATTTCCTAAATTATCAACAATCATCACATATTCATAAATCCCATTACAAGGTAATTCATTGAAATAAAAGACACCATTCAAATAAACGTTAATAGAACCACTAATATTATCAAAAGAATATCTGAAACCTTGTCTAATCAACCCGTGAAATGAAATAATGTTTCTTGCCATATCCGATGAATAACAGCAATTTTCTAAATCTATCCCTAACCCATTACTTAACACTAAAGAATAAACACCGACTTTAGTCACAGGCGACGATCTTCTGTTTCCCATAATCAGGTTCATCTTCCCATGTTCCATCTCCCTACTTCTTTTTAGGCCCTGCATATCAGAACAAATGTGGTAACCACACCCTGTATCAAGAACCCATGAAGTAGCAAATCATGAGTTATTAGATTTAATAGAATACATACTTGCAAAGGTGGGCTTAATCTTCCCATCTCTTATGTCCTACAGAAATTGTGGGCAACTTCGCTTCCAGTGGCCCTTTTGGTGGCAATAGAAGCACTCTGCTTCTTTAGGATCGCAAGAGGGCTTAGCAGGGCCAACTTTGTTCCACTTGAGGACGAACCATCATGGGGTTTCCCCTTATGGTGGCTCTTACATGGAGCCTTCCTCTTTTTTCCCTTTCCTTGACCTATCACCATCACAGGAACGGCCACAGTAGGGGACGGTGCAACAGATTTGTCTTTGAGGTTGCTCTCAGCAGTCCTCAAGAGTCCTTGGAGCTTGCTCAAGGAGACCTCCTCTTTGTTCATATGATAGGTCATCCTAAACTGATTATAGCAGGAGGGCAAGGAGTGGAGGATTATGTCGATAGCCAAATCCTTATCAAACTTAACATTAAGTTTGAGAAGACGATCAACATACCTCTGCATTTTCTGCAAATGAGAGGTTAGGGATTCTCCACTCCCCATCTTAGCGGTGATCATGTTGGTAATGATCTCATAGCGCTCTTGCCTCGCGCTCTGGTGATACCTGTCCAGCAAATCCTGATGCATTTCATACGGATACATGTCCTCATAGGACTTTTGGAGTTCGAGGTTCATGATGGCCAGCATGATGCAGTGAACTTTCGTGGCATCACGCTCATGGGCCTCAAAGGCGGCCAATTCCTTAGGAGTAGCAACATCTGGGATGATCTTCTCAAGATTTTCATTGAGGACATATTCTTTGTCCTCGTAGCGTGTGATCATGCAAATATACCTCATCCACTCGTTGAGGTTTGAACCATCAAATGTCACTTTCTGACACAAGTTCATCAACGAGAATGACCCAGAAGCGTTGTTGTTGTTGTTTGCAGACATCTAAAAAAGAAAGGGACAAAGTTTGATTTAGAAATGAATCCCTAATTAAACACCCAAATGAGAAATTAGGGCTATGATCCAACAACATTATTTACAACTTAGAAAGGGATGTCGTACTCTAAAAGTAAATAATTTGAAGGTAAGTGAATGACAATTCACTAATTCTCACCATGAAAAACGAAAAAGAAATTTAGGTTTTAAATGTATTGAAAACTCCTAGATCTTTGAGATTCATTGAACGTTTCAATGGCATGTTTAAATCTCGATGTGCATTTCAAATTTGCGACTGGATACTGAGGATAGCAAACAAATTTGTGAATATCCATGCGAATCAACATGGTGCACTCAATGTCTCTATCACCTAATCAATGGGCCGGTAAACCACACACGCTCCATTGATCTATGACAAGCATCGAGTCACCCTTCGCTACCAATGTCATCCCCAAATTGATGTGTCGGTTAACCACACGTGCTCCATCAACGTTTGACATAGGTACGAAGTGTAATTCTATGGATTAGCATCATTTTCACATTTTACCCTAAAGTAACTAGGAATGGGAATTTATAAAACATGTAGTTACAATACATCTAACATTATACTTTTAATGAGGAGAGGGCTACCCTATCCTACCCGTTCGGCTAACGACCCTCCACCAGTCAAGCAAGCGGTAGGTGTGAGTGTACACCCATTAAGCGCCATTTTATAGGCAGCAACCTTATACCCACCTTATAGACCGACTTCATGAATGAGGCCTACTAACGGTAAGACTAGCATTTTAAGTTATATATATATATATATATATATATATATATATATATATATATATATATATATATATATATATATATATATATATATATATTAATTAAACTTGTAATAATATATAATAGTATAGGGTTGAATTTTAAACTTGTAAAATTCTAAGGGTTTGAAATTTAAATTACTCAAAGTTAAACTTTTAATCATAAATTCAAAATTCAAAACTTGAGGGCAAGTATTGAACTTTTCAAAATACAAGGGATCAAATAACAAATAATTCAAATTAACCAATTAATTTCATAATTATTTATATTTGACCTAATCTTATTTTAGTCATTAGATAATTACCAAATAACTTTAAACAATCCATATATATCATATAAACAACTAATATTTAAAAGATTTGAAATTATCTATTGTGTTGGCAAGGATAATTACTTAATTAAGATAAAATTCGGATTTTAACTTCATAAAACAATTTAAGCATCAAATCTAAGTCAAAACAGCAACTAAAACCCGAAATACCCTCTGCCTGACGAAGTGACTCGCCGAGTCAGACCTGGACTCGCCGAGTAGGGGCCAACTTGTCGAGTCCAGATACTGACTCGCCGATTTGAGTCGGGCAGAGGCTAAAAACTCGATTTTCAGCAAATAAAACAGTTAAGCATCATATAGAACTGAAACCAATCAAGGCTCTAATACCACTGATGGGTTTTATGCATAAGAAACATTCCTATGTGCTCATACAAACCCTAATGCTTGGATCTAGGTTTATCTATTGAACATGCTTTGATTCCAAGACTTACAAACCCTAATCTAGCATACCAATAACAAAAATAACATGTAGAATCAGATCTAGATGTTTACCTCTTCAATTGTTGGCTTAGATCTTCTTTTCTTCTTCTCTTGAGCTAAGAGCCACAAATGCAACTCCTCTAATGGTTCACAAAACCCACAAGCAAGAAGGCAATATGAGAGAGGGAGAGAGAGGCTAGAAATCGGCCTAGGGTTCTCTTAGAATCAAGTGGTAACCGAATCCAATGCCCTAGGGGTCATATTTATACTTACAGGTCACAAGGGTTTCAGTCTAAACCCTAATGGATAGCTTAGCCACCAAGCAGCCCAAGCAACCTTCTGGAATAAGGCCTTGGATGAAAATATTATGGATATCCATCATAATTTCGTTCACCCTTAAGCCCATTAGGTTTCCTTAACCCAAAACTCAACTATCATACATTTGACAGTTTATACCCCTTTATTCAATTAATCTCTTTTGATCACCAAATTAATTCCTAATTAATTTATCACCAATACTAATTAAATAAATATGATTTCTCCTTTAATATATTATTCTTATAATATATTAATAAACCATAATACTCTCTCTTTCTCCTTAAATTACCTTGTCAAGTTGCTTTGGAGAAGGCAACCCAAAAGGACCATGCACAACCGGGTCAAGTACATACCAAATATAGTTACGGGCGTAGACACTATTCCAACAACAATATCATCCCGAGCTACTTATCAGGTGAGTTTTCCTCACTATACTAAAGGGTCTAAGGCACCAAGGTCGGCCCTTTTGGATTGTTATCCTGATCTGTTATATACACGAGTATCGTATGATATGTTAGATCAGTATCATGGTAGATAGGATGTTATTATGATGTTATGATCTGCTAGATCAGTATCCTGGCAGATAGGATGATACAATGCTATTATGATCTGTTAGATCAGTGTCTTGGTAGATAGGACGTTATTATGTTGTTATGATCTGTTAGATCGGTTTTGTCTGTTTGTAGATTGTTATGTGATTATCTAATATATGTGCACATGTTTGATTGGTGGTGGAGGCTTATCTGCTTTGTACGAGAGCCAACAAACCGAGGCATTCCAACCAGATGGTTATGGGCCATGAGTTTTCCATCTTGAGGATAATTGGACCCGTAGTATGTGGGCATTCCAACCCGATGGTTGTGGGCCGAGGGTATACCATCCCGAGGATGACTGGACCCATAGTATGTTAGCATTCCATCCCGATGGTTAAGGGCCTGAGGCATTCCAACCCAACAGTCGATTAGGCCCATAGTATGTTGTTATTATATATGTGTTACTTGTTGTGCAGTTATATTGAGGGGAACTCACTAAGCTTCGGGCTTAAAGTTTTGGATTTTGTTTTAGGTACTTCCGATGATCGAAGGAAGGCAAAGTCGTGATCGTGCACCTCCTCACATTTTATGATCTGGATTTCTGGGATAGTCTGATGTATAAACTATTTTGAAAACACTTTGTAATAACTAATGATTTTGAATGGTTGAAAAAGTTTTAATTTGGCTTGATTTTTATGGGTGTTACAAGTTGGTATCAGAGCTTTAGTTTGAGTGAATTGGAGGAACACTCATGTGAAGCCAGTCTCAAACTAAGGAAAAGATTTTCAAAATGGTTTTCAAACTTTTTCAAAATAATTACAGGAGGATGCAGAGTGTACGATCAACCGGAGCCAGGAAGTAGACCCCAAAATACCATATAATTGTTTGATATTGTGATATGTTAGAACAGCACGCTAGCGATAGGCTAGGGATCTTCAAGAATTGCTTGGTAGAATTGCATGATTATATGATGCCTGATAGCCTAGGATTTCTTTATATGAAATTGACATCTTTACTATAGTTGCTTAGTGTATGCATCGTAGTTATACATAACTAAGATCTTATAGCCTAAGAACGTTTGGTTTGGCCTTATTTCTTGTTCTTGTTTGATGAAGGGATTAGGGTAGGATCAGTTATTCAAAATTCTATAGGGTCCAACGTTATGTATGACTAGCATACACTAGTGTTACAGGGATGGTGAAAGTTTCATGGGTGAGTTGTACGGTCAGTCGGCCAATTATGAGATACTTAGCCTTCCTCTAGGAGTGAGGATTGAGTGCTCGCAATGCATATGTATATTGTTATGGCGTTGTGATGATACTTGATACAAATATGGGTAGGTGTGGAAGGTAGCAAGGAAGTCACAACCAATAAGGTTTAGTTAGGAGTTGGTTCCCCGTTATTTTTGTGGATCGATTATCTGATATCTTTCTGGTGTATTTTCATTATGGTAGTTAAGAGGCGATTTGTGACTGGATCCGGATCGAGATCAGGACAGGGTTGTCAGGGTGCCCCAACAATGCCCAAGACTATCGGCTAGGATAGGGCAGCGTTAACAGAGGATCATGTAAGGGAGATCATCCGCGAGGAAGTGGTCGAGATTGTCCAGGCTCAGATTCTGGAGATGTTTGACTCTGGGGCGAGTCGGTCTTTTGTCTCTCATTCATTCAATAGGGAGTTCGGTTTGCCAGTGGGAGAGCTAGAGTGTCTATTGCGAGTCTCTATCGCCAACGAACATGTGATTACTGCTTCATCAGTCTATCGAGGTTGCGTGTTAGATATCTTCGGGGTATCTTTCCCTATAGACTTGATTTTGATCCCCATGGGGGAGGTATGTATCATTATGGGTATGGATTGGCTTAGTTGCGTCGATGAGATGATCGACTATGAGGATCAATGGGTGGTAGTTCGAACCCTAAGTGGGGGAGAACTCATTATCTATAGAAAGGGCATCAGATTGGGATCAGGGTTTTGTTCAACTGCTAGGGCTCGGTAGTACACTCAGCATGGGTGTGTGGGTTATTTAGCGTATGTGGTGGATATGTTGGTTGGGGATCAGACCACGGTTTCAGAGGTTCCAATAGTTAGGGAGTTCGCTGACGTGTTTCCGAACTCGGAGTGCCTCCGGAGAGGCAGGTCGAGTTTAGGATTGACCTAGTGCCAGGCGTGGCCCTTATCGCCAAGGCGTCGTACCGATTGGCACCACCAGAGATGCAGGAGCTGTCATCACAGCTACAGGAACTGCTGGGCAAGCTAGTTCATTCGTCCGAGCATTTCTCCATGGGGAGCGCCGATTCTCTTTGTCAGGAAGAAGGATGGTTCACACCGGATGTGCATTGGCTACCGGGAGTTGAACAAGTTAACAGTGAAGAACTGTTATCCACTTTCGAGGATAGATGATCTTTTCGATCAATTTCAAGGAGCATCTTGGTTCTCCAAGATAGACCTAAGATCCGGGTAACAGCAGGTCAAGGTTAAGGAGGAGGATGTGGAGAAGACTGTGTTCTGGACTCGTTTTGTACATTACGAGTACGTGGTGATGCCGTTTAGGCTCACCAGCGCTCTAGAAATATTTATGGACCTGATGAATCGATTCTGCAGACCGATGCTCGATCGCTCGGTCATCGTGTTCATAGATGATATCTTGGTGTACTCCAAGATCAGGGAGCAGCACGAGGAGCATCTTCGGGAGCTATTGGGAGTCTTGTGGCGAGAGCGGCTTCATGCCAAGTTCTCGAAGTTTATTTTAGGTTACGAGAGGTTAAGTTCCTTGGACATCTCGTTAACCAGAGGATTTTGGTCAATCCAGCCAAGATCGAGGCACTTATGCAGTTGGAGGTTCTAAAATCTCCCTTGGACATTAGGAGTTTCTTGGGATTAGCTGGGTACTACTAGAGATTTGTACAAGATTTCTCCAAGATTTCAATACCCCTCACTCGTATGACGAGGAAGGGGGTGGATTTTGGGTGGGGCCCTAAGCAACAAAGGGCATTTGAGACCCTTAGACATCAACTTTGCGAGGCTATAGTCTTGACTCTCCCAGAGGGAGTTAAGGATTTTGTAGTGTTCTGTGATGCATCTTTCACGGGACAGGGAGCGGTCCTCATGTAGAGAGGACGAGTGATAGCCTACACGTTGCTACAGATGAAGCCGCACGAGATGAGATACCCTACTCATGATCTAGAGTTGGGAGTGGTAGTTATCGCTCTCAATATTTGGAGACATTACCTCTATGGGGTCCGCTGTACCATATACACGGACCACAAGAGTTTGAGACACATCATGGATCAGCCGAACTTGAGCATGAGACAGAGCAGGTGGCTTGACGTAGTCAAGGAGTATGACTGCTAGATCTTTTACCATCTTGGTAAAGCGAAAGTGGTTGCGGATGCTCTGGGCCGCAAGTCAGCTGGCTCTTCTACTCTAGCGACCTGTATGTGGATATCAGTTGATTCTCCACTTGTGAGCTTGATCAGGGAAGCTGAGGATGTGGGTATGCGACAGGAGAATAGGAAGCTTGAGAGGATTAGTGGTGAGAACACCTGGTTTGTGCAGGATAGTCGGGGGTTGTTGACCCATTGCGGTCGGGTTTGGGTCCCGATGTTTGGTGGGGTCAGACAGACTGTTCTAGAAGAGGCTCATAAGTCTCGCTTCTCTATTCACCCTTTTGCCATGCATGAAGATGGAGATTACATGGTATGTTGAGAGGTGTTTGACCTGCCTGATGGTCAATGTTGAGAATTAGAGGCCGCATGGCTTGCTACAACCTCTAGAGATTCCCATGTAGAAATGGGAACAAATCACGATGGCTTTTATCCCCAAGCTGCCGAGGATGGTGAAGGGATTCGGTGTTATTTGGGTCATCATGGATCGATTGACCAAGAGCGCCCACTTTTTAGCAATATGGGGGAGTTCATCGGCCGAGAAGCTGGCCGACTTGTATATCCACGAGATCGTTGCTCGCCATGGGGTTCGGATCTCTATTGTTGCAAACCGTGATGTTCGGTTCCCCTCCCGATTCTGGCAGAAGTTCCATGAGGAACTGGGAATGCGACTGCACTTCAGTATAACCTATCATCTGTATAGAGATGGTCTAAGTGAGCATACCATATGGACTCTTGAGGATATGTTGAGAGCATGCGTTATTGACTTAGTGGGAGCCGGGACTCCTACCTACTCCTTGTAGAGTTCTCCTACAACAATAGCTTTTGTTCCAATGTTGGTGCTCCACCATATGAGCTATTGTATAGACGGAGATATCGTACCCTAGTCTGTTGGGGAGAGATCGGTCACATTGTGATTAGACGGAAAAAGGTAGTTATGTAGACTACCGAGAGGATTCCGTAGATCAGACAGCGGCTTCAGACCGCTCAGAGTCGGCAGAAGAGTTACGTCAACAGGCAACGAACTGAGCTGGAGTTCCAGGTGGGTGACATGGTATTACTGAAGGTCTCACCCTGGAAGGGGGTGATTTGCTTCAGGAATAAGGGAAAATTGGGTCCCCGATACATTGAGCCATTCAGGATCATTTCTAGGGCTGGAAAGGTGGTGTATAGACTGGATCTCCCTGAGGAGGTTAGTCATATCCACAACACTTTCCATGTGTCACAGTTACGAAAGTGCACAGTTGATGAGGAGGCAGTGTTATCATTAGATGATATACTGGTCGACGAGCACCTTGATTACATGGAGAGGCCAGTGTCTATTCTTGAGAGGAAAATGAAGGTCCTACGGAGCAAGGAAGTACCTTAGGTAAAGCTACGGTGGCAGCACCAGAGGGGACCCAAGTAGACTTGGGAGCCAGAGGCAGAGACGCGGGAGCATTACCCCCAACTTATTCACCGCAGTAGACTTCGAGGACAAATTCTAGTTCAATTGGGGGAGAATTGTAACACCTCGACTCCCAAGTATAAAAATTCAAGCTTTTATTCACATTATAAGACCTACTCGACGAGTTGGATGCCCCAACTCATCATGTAGAAGCGGATCAGGTTGCGTGATTTAGGAGGTCTACTCGACGAGTTGGAGGACCCCAACACGATGAGTAGGAGCTAGAAAATGATACCCTAATTTCTAGGGTTTTACACCTTATTTAAAGGGACATTAGCCTCCCTCTGCCTCCCTTATCGTCCCCAATGAGCTCAGAAAACCTTAATTGCGTCTACTCTCCACTTTTGTGTGTTAAGAAGCTTGGAATGTGGATTTGTGAAGAGAGCTTGAAGTCTAAGGAGCTTGGAGCAAGGAGAAGCTTGTAGATCTGATTTCTACTTCATCTTAGCATCATCTTGAAGGTAACAAGTCGTTACCTTGACTTCTCTCTAGCTAGATCTCTTCATGCAAAGGTTAAGGGCTATTTCTAGTTTGTTGTGGAGTTATATCTAGTTTTGGGCATGATTTAAAGTTTTAACTTCAGATTTGGACTCCTCTAGCCCTTATAGTCATAAAGTTCTAATCTTTAGCAAGTTATGGCCTTCTCCTTACCTAAAACTTCTTATTTAGCTTGGTTTTGGCCTTTAAGACCTTGTATGCACGTAAAGCTTGCAACTTTATGTGATAACTTCACCTTTGGAAGGTAGATCTACAATTTGGAGCTTTGGGGTAGCTTAAAAACGTCTAAATGAGAAATGGACTGAAGGGACTCAACGAGTTGCATGGTCAACTCGACGAGTCAGATGAAGATTGGCCGTTTTTGGTTTCTGCATGGACTCGGCGAGTCAGTGGTATGACTTAACGAGTTAGTTTGGGTTTTCCTAACATTTGGACTCAGCATGGACTCGACGAGTTTTCAGGAAACTCGACGTGTCAACTAGGTTTTTCACGATTTCTCGAGTTCTGGAAGAACTCGACGAGTCAGTAGGCTACACTCGACGATTTGGGTCAACATGGACTGTTAACCTTGAATTTGACCAAGGGTTGACCAGTTTGACTTCTGGGGGTATTTTAGTAAATTGGAAATTTATGGAAGTGGATCACTGGTGGATGTAGGTAATTGAGTGTGGAGCTGTATTTGGAGAGTTGGCATTAACATCCCCAGCTACTTGTGAGGTGAGTTTTCCTCACTATACTCAAGGGTCTAAGGCACCAAGGCCGACACTTTTGGATTGTTATCCTGATATATTATATGCTCAACTATTGTATGATCTGTTAGATCAGTATCCTAGTAGATAGGATGTTATTTTGTTGTCATGATCTGTTAGATCAATATCTTGGTAGATAGGATGATATGATGCTATTATGATCTGTTAGATCGATGTCATGATAGATAGGACGTTATTATGTTGTTATGATCTATTAGATCGGTTTGTCTGTCTAGAGACTATTATGTGATTATCTGATATATATGCACATGTTTGAATACTGGTAGAGGCTTATTTGCTTTGTGCGAGAGCCAACAGACTGGGGCATTCCAACCCAATGGTTATGGCTGTGAGTATTCCATCCTGAGGATGATTGGACTTGTCGCATGTGGGCATTCCAACCTGATGGTTGTGGGCCGAGGGTATACGATCCCGAGGATAACTGGACCCATAGTATGTTGGCATTCCAACCTGATGGTTGAGGGCATGGGGCATTCCAACCCGATGGTTGATTGGGCCCATCGTATGTTATTATTATTATTATTATTATTATTATTCTTATTATTATTATTATTATTATTATTATTATTATTATTATTATTATTATATGTGTTACTTGTTGTGCGGGTATTCTGGGGGGGGGGGACTCACTAAGCTTCGGGATTACAGTTTTGGATTTTGTTTCGGGTACTTCAGATGATCGCAGAAAGGCGAAGGCGTGATCTTGCTCCTAATTATGGGCAGTAGGAGATCATTGCCTGTTAGCAAGATTGGCGTTTGTTCTTTAGTGCTTAATAGTGGGTTATGGTTAGATTTAAATAATTGTTGCTACTAGTCAGAAATGACAAGAAATATTATTTCATTTCATGGTTTATATAGACAATGTTTTAGATATTCTTTCGATAATGAGAATGGTTATGTTCATGCTTATTATAATGGTGTATTTTATTTTGAAGCATTACCATGTGATGGCATGTATGAAACTGTGATGGTTGTAGACAATTTAGGAAATAGTGTGTTGTAAATTGATTCGTTTAATGGGTTAGACAATGCATGTTTGTGACATTATTGTCTTGGACATGTCAACAAGAAACACATTGCCCAACTCCAAAAGGATGGAGTGTTGGAATCATTTGACTTAACGTCAGATGATACATGCGAGCCTTATTTACTTAGAAAGATGACTTAATCACCTTTCACGGGTTCTTGTGAAAGAGGTGAGGGATTGTTGGATCTCATAAACACAGATGTGTGTGTGCCCTTCAGATCCACCACAATGGATGCAAATCGATTTTTTGTCACTTTTATCGATGATTATGGCATATATGGTTATATCTACTTAATTAAGCATAAATCAGAAACCTTTGAAAAGTTCAAAGAATTCAAACATGAAGTCGAAAATCAATTGGGCACGAAGATCAAGATGCTCAGACCTGATAGAGGTGGTGAGTATCTTATTATCGAGTTCCATGACTACATCAAGGAATGTGGAATTGTATCACAACTTACACCTCCTAGGACACCATAACATAATGGTGTGGCTGAGACGCGTAATCGAACCTTGTTGGACATGGTTCGTTCCATGTTGAGGCGAGCTTCACTATCAATCTCCTTTTGGGGGTATGCCTTAGAGACTGTCTCCCACATTCTTAATCTTGTTCAAACAAAGAAGGTTGCCAAAACACCTCACGAGATGTGAACATGGAAGGTTCCCTCATTCGCACATATTAAGGTTTGGGGTTGTGAAGCTTTCATTAGACAAGAGACTCACGACAAGCTTGAACCTCAAAGTAAGCGATGTATTTTCATCGGCTATCCACATAAGTCCTTTGGATACTTGTTTTACAGACCTAGTGAGAACATGGTATTTGTAGCAAGAAGGGATTCTTTCGAGAAAAAGAGCTCATATGCAAAGACGACAGTCTGAGTGCAATTGATCTTGAAGAAATTCAAGAGCCAAGCGATAAAGGAACCTCTAACACTAAAATTCAACTAGAGGAAGAAATTCCTGTTGAACCTATTGATGATTCGTTACCTCTGAGATGTTCCACTCGAGTTAGAATGACACCAGAGTTGTATAGTTTCCATACAACTACAGATGGTGATACATTTATCAGTGATAGTATACTGGTAAATTTGGATGAACCTTCTAACTACATGGTAGCCATGATGGACCCTGAATCTGCTAAATGGAAAGAGGCAATGGACAATGAGATCCCGTCCATGTATGACAATCAAGTTTGGAACTTGGTTGACAATGTACTAGGTCGCAAGATAGTTGGGCGCAAATGGATCTTCAAGAAGAAGACCGACATTGATGGAAAGGTGCACACCTTCAAGGCTCGACTGGTTGCGAAGGGATTTACTCAAACCCCAGGAGTTGACTATGATGACACCTTCTCACCGATGGCCAAGATTAAATCTATTAGGGTTATGTTAGCCATAGCTGCATTTCATGACTATGAAATTTGGCAGATGGATGTCAAAACCGCTTTCCTTAATGGAATGTTGGTTGAGGACGTTTACATGAATCGGCCAGAGGGTTTAGTAGATGCCAAATACCCCAATAGAGTGTGTAAGCTTGAGAAATCAATCTATGGATTGAAACAAGCTTCTCGCAAATGGAATCTTTGCTTTCATGAGAAAATGAAAGAATTTGGTTTCTTTAGAAGTGAGGATGAGCCTTGTGTGTATGTCAAAGCTAGTGGGAGTATAGTCACCTTCTTGGTACTATATGTTGATGACATACTGCTTATAAGAAACGACATTCCAACCTTGCAGGAAGCTAAGTCCTGGCATGGAAAGTTTTTTGCTATGAAGGATCTGGGAGAGGCTGCTTATATTCTAGGCATAAAGATTTTGAGAAATAGGAGTAGAAGACTAATTGCCCTTAGTCGAAGTATGTATTTGGACAAGGTCCTAAAGCGATTTAGCATGGAGAATTCAAAGAAAATGGAGTTACCTATCCAAAGTAATACCAAGCTGAGTAAGACTCAGAGTCTGAGTACCAATGCAGAGATAGCAGAAATGATTCGAATCTCATATGTTTCCGACGTTGGATCGATCATGTATGCTATGACATGTACTCACCCTGACGTGGCTTTTGATTTGAGCATGGTTAGTCGATATAAGGGAAATATAGGTAAAGCTCATTGGATAGCGGTTAAGAACATACTTAAGTATCTGTGAATAACAAAGGATCGAGTCCTTGTGCTTGGTGGCAGTGATGACTAAAGGGTTACTGGGTATAGTGACGTCAGCTTTCAGATAGACAAAGACAACTTTCGTTTTCATTTAGGTTGGGTGTTTAGCCTTAATGGAGGAGTAGTAACTTGGAAAAGTTCCAATTAGAAGCAGGAGACAGTGGCTGATTCTATATGTGAATCAGACAATATTTCCGCAAGCGAAGAATCGAAGGAGGCTATATGGTTGAAGAACTTCATTGGAGAACTTGGAGTAGTACCAGTTATTAAGGAGCCGATGGAAATTATTCTACGACAATGAATGAGCGGTTGCCTTGACCAAGGAACCAAGAGATCATGGTAGATCTAGGCATATCTATAGAAAATATCACTTTATCAGACATCGTGTAGAAGAAGGAAGCCTCTTTGTGAAGAGGATATCATCATAAGAGAATCTTGTAGATCCACTCACAAAGGGTCTGAGTAGGATTAAGCATCTTCAGCACGCAAGGAGCATTGGTCTGAAGGATGATATTAGTGTTAATGATTAGATAGTTATTTAGAAACATGTATCAAATAAATGTAATTGAGATTTGATGAATAAATAATATAGATGTATAAATGAGTATCGTTTACTATCTTTTGCCAATTGTTTATCATTGTGTTTCTTTCGCATGTTTTACTTCCCAAATAATTGAATTATTCAAATATCCACATCCGATCATACTTTGGAAGTAAATAGTGAATTAAGGTTGTCGTGAATTGGATTGTAGATTATCTAAGTGTTTAGACATATCAATGGTTTGCTGCAACATTCATGAGTACTTTTGAAATGGGGATTTAAGTATTGGACTAACCCACGATCAGTGAATTACTTCATGGAATTTATCACGAGTAATTTTGAGACGATAATAATGTATAATCTTTAAACCGAGCTATATGAGTTGTTTTTTACGAGTTGGTTGTTTATTGATAATGCATAAACGCATTAGTAACTTGATGTTATAAAACGTATTGTTGTGAATGATTTGATGAGTAAATACTACAAGCATATGAGTCAAAGTGTATCTGTTCCTTTTACCCTAAGGGGGAAAAGTGATATCTTGGGCCCCTCGATGATTTGGTGTTGACTTATGTGTCGGGCCCATTCAGGACTAAATTGATGTGGTCGATTGAGTTCTTTGTCATTACAAATCCGAAATCAGGAAACAAACTGTTGGACAATGAGAACGATATTATTCCATGTCATTTGTTCACATGATATCTACCAGAACGGAGGATTATATGATCATTTTATCTTAGGACATGTACTGACTAGGTCAGAGTTCGACAAAAGCTTTGAGAGCTACGATTTCTTATCAGTTTTTGAAGTCATACTTGCAATTATAGTCATTAGACTTATCTAAGTGAGAGGCTGTTGGATTAGGTGTCTAAGCCCATAAATATAATTGGAATGTACTTGAATTGATAGTGGCACGGTTCTTTTGGGTTGCCTTCATACGTGCAACTAGACAAGATGATTAATTGAGAAAGAGGAAGAATTTAGTAATTGATTAATAAATTAGAATAAATGATTTATTAATATGTTATGGAAATAATTAATGAACTAGTCATCATATTGTTAATTAATATTTAATCAGAAATTAATTTGGAATTAATTTTTGGCATTAAAGGAATTAATTAAAGTGTAGGGACTAAAAGTGCAATTGTTCAATAGT
The DNA here is from genome assembly GCF_002870075.4 of Lactuca sativa. NCBI lineage: Eukaryota > Viridiplantae > Streptophyta > Magnoliopsida > Asterales > Asteraceae > Lactuca > Lactuca sativa. Next base: position 159,031,428 of record NC_056624.2, on the reverse strand, counting down.
TGAAAAAAGGGTCCAGAACCTTCCTAGGGGAAGGGTGGATAGTTTTTAATGTGTATATGTAAGATTATTCTAGAGTTTCTAGAATATCTTATCATATATGGATAATCAAAGGAGGTGGATAATTACCATATTTTAGATTAGGGTTATGCATAGCATCCTTGGTGCACCATAGATAGAGCCTTAAGGCTATGATTTTTGGCCACTCTTAGGAAGAAGCAATAGCCCAAAATTTGATCTCCTTCTCTCTCATATCAATCTCTTGCATTGTGTGTTTGTGAGCCATTAAAGGTGTTACACTTGTGATACTAAGTTCTCAAGCTTCAAGATCTCCAAGGGAATCATTGTTAGTACAATATATCAATCAATGTATGTAACCTAACCCTAGTTTTATATGAATTTCAAAAATTGTAAACACTTCCTAGGGTTTCTCCTTTTGTGTTCAATTTTGCATGTTCAATTGGAGAAAAACCTAGATCCAAAGCATTAGGGTTGCATGCACACTTAGGAATTGTTGTTATGCTGAAAATCCATCAGAAAAATCATTTGGTGATGATTTTTTCACCTATTTGGAGCAAAGTGAACCTAAAATCTACTAAGAGGCGACTACTTCTTCTGAGGGACCTCAATGGAAAGAAGCCATCAAAAATGAGGTAGAATCTAGCTTACAAAATCATACTTGGGAACCAGTAGATCTACCTACATGTAGTAAGTTACTTGGTTACCATTGGATTTTTAAGAGAAAGATGAAACTTGATCGCAATATTGATAAATACAAGGCAAGACTAGTAATAAAAGGTTATAGATAAAAGGAAGGTCTAGATTATTTTGATACGTATTCGTCGGTAACACGAATAACATCCATTAGATTAGTTCTTACCATTGAAGACATTAGAAACCTACATGTTCATCAAATGGATGTGAAAACTGGTTTGCTAACTGGGGAGTTGGAAGAAGAAATTTATATGGAGCAACCTGAGGGATTCATTTCCTCAGGACAGGAGAACAAGGTTTGTAAACTTGTTAAGTCTCTATATGGATTAAAACAAGCTCCAAAATAATGACTTTAAAAGTTTGATCAATTCATGATGGAAAGTGCCTTTAGAAACAATGAGTGTAATAACTGTATCTATGTGAAAAACACTGCTCATGGTTATGTCATCTTGTGTTTATATGTTGATGATATGCCTATCATTGGTAGTGATGACAAGATGATAAGATCCACGAAGGATATGTTGAAATCTAGGGTCGACATGAAAGATATGGGTTTAGCGGATGTGATTCTTAGATTCAAGATCAAAAGAATCCAAAGTGGTTTGATTTTAAGTCAAACACACTATGTGGATAAGATTCTTGCTAAAGTTGCAAAGGGAGATACTAGCATAGCCAGAACTCCAATTGACACTAGTCAACATCTATGTAAAACTAGAGATGAAAGTGTTAATCAAGTGGAATATTCAAGAATTATTAGCAGTATGATGTATCTAATGGGTTGTAACAGACCTGACATAGCATATATTGTGAGCAGACTAAGTGGATATACTAGTAAACCCAGTTCTGAACATTGGAAGAGTATTACTAGGCTGCTAAGGTATCTGAGACACACACGAGAATACGAACTACATTATGAGAGACATTCAGCAGTTATTGAAGGATACACTGATGCAAATGGAATGAATGACATAAAAGATTCAAGATCTACAAGTGGATATGTGTTTACACTTGGGGGTGCTGCTATAGCTTGGTAATCATCCAGGAAAACAGTTATATCCAGATCTACAATGGAATATAAATTTATCGCCTTAGATATTTGTGTTGAAGAGTCAGAGTGGCTACGTCAATTTGTAGAGGACATTCTGAAATTGCCAAATCCGATAACGGCCATATGTATACATTTTGATAACTAATCGGCAATTGGTAGAGCTCAAAGTAAAATGTATAATGAGAAATCAAGGCACATTAGACGTAGACATAAAACGATACGACAACTAATTTCTATGGGGGTTATCACGATTGACCGGGTGAAGTCAAAGGATAACATTGCGGATCCACTTACAAAAGGATTGAGTATAGATGTAATCTATAAGTTGTCAAGAGGAATACGACTAAAGCCTTTAAATGAATAAATTCATATGAAAGAAACCTTACCCAGAAGACTGGAGATCCCAAGATCTATGTTCAAAAGGACAACCTAGTTGTATGAGTGAGGCAGGTCATTGTGGGGGGAGTTAACATTACTTCCTAGTCCATTTATGACATTCTAGAAATTAGGTCAAATACTGTGAGCGATCAAGTTCACAGTAAACCTCTTGTTAATTTGACTCATTGAGTTTTAGTGCATCTTATGTGAAATAAATGAGTTCATTTCAAAAATTATAAGATACCAAATGATATATTACTTCCAAACATGTAAACTGACAAATAGCTCAAACTGCAACCATAGTTAATGCGTCTGAAAAACTAAAATTCTTTATTAAGTAGTTGTGAGAAATATAAACATTGTAGTCTCGTAGTACGTGTTTCCCTGTTTCTGAAATATAAAGAACGACCAAAATGGAGTTTGTATGCAAAAGATACGATCGTTTTAAGAATCCAAAACTAGTATAATATAGATTTTCTTAAAACTATCAAAACCGTTTCTATCTATTGAGGGACTTGCACACCTCATATGGAATTTATGAGAATGTTTTTGGACTCAGGTCATAGTCTAATATTTAATTTTCATACTTGAAATATTTTTAATAAAAATATTTATAAAAGTCGAAAAATCAAACGTTTTCAGATTTCTTAATTGTGAAACCTTAAACTATTTATTTTGACATGATTTCTATTATTGGTTATGTATTCTGAAATAATATATAAATCTAAATCCGGTTGATGTGGATTTTAACAATGAAAATAGCACAACACTTATAAATTCGTGAACGACTATATATATGTATGTATATACGAGTATGAGACATATGTCATAATCGATTACGTGTGGTTGATTAAACTTTCATAAATATACATTATATATGCGTCAATTTTAGATATAAGGGACTAATGTTTAACAAATTAACAGTTTCACATTTCCTAATGTATGAGTTTAAATTTATATATATGTAATACACAAATACATATACTAATGTGTATAACTAGCACAATAAATCAATACACACCCAAATACACAAATAATTAGGAATTACATTGCTTCTAAATGCAAACCAAACAGATACATAAATAATTAAACTAATACATACACAAACACATATACGATATGCATCTTATTATCAAAATACCCATACATGTGTATAAGTAGTACCATTCAAGAAGTGTATACTTGACTAAAATGAACACTACAAGTTTAACCAAAATGATTCAAGATCATAAGTACTTCAAATTTGCAGCCAAAAGTCTCCCAAAAATCTAATCAAAATCATTTATATTGTTGCTTCTAAATCTCAATTAAAAATCTTATTTAAAGTACATACAATATGGATATCATTTATATTGTTGCTTCTAAATCTCAATTAAAAATCTCATTTAAAGTACATACAATATGGATGAGAGAAAAATATACACACAATAATAAGTTATAATGTTCTATAAGTTTTAACCTATACAAAACCACACACTATAGTAAACTCTTCCTTGATTGAAGCTGACAGTGAAACCCCTCGTGCTTGTGTTTTCCAGCAAACCGGAAGATCATCAGCTTCCCTTTTGTTCTTCATCCATCTTTGATTATCTGTCAAAAACAAACCCAAACACCCATTTAGGTTACATAGATTCCTGTCAAAACACACCAAATCCATACCTGTTGCTGATCCCGTTCATGTTCATTTTTTTTTTCCGTTGAAGAAGCAATCCAAACATCCCCGATTCTTTTGTGTTTTATGCCTGACGAGAAGTTACAAGCAAGAGCTGCCACCGCAGCCCTCGTTGAAGAAGCAACCGGCGACAGCTCTGCTGTCGCTCCCGTCTTTCTCATACCTTCGTCGAAGCAGGCGAGCATCCGAGATGGTCCCCTTCTGGCCTCGCATCTCACCGCTGCACCCACTGAGACCGAAGAAACCCTCTTCTAGCCTCACCCTCGTACCTTCTCTTTCTCCAATCAAGCAGCGCCCATCGAAGCCTCGCCTATGCGGTTGTTGCTGCTCGCATCGCTCCAGGCGGAATGGTTCTCTCTTCCCCCTTCGCACATCACAGCCGGACGAGACGGAGCACGAACTCGATGCTTCGTTCCTTCGTTACTTCGGTCTCGTCGATTCCGGAGACGTTTCCTCAGCCAGCAATCGATCGGCATCCATCGGACCTCCACCTTCGTGCTTCCCTCTCTTCGTTCATCTGTCCCTTTGTAATCCGTTCGTCTTTTGTCATCCGTATGACTTATCGAACAAACGATAGGGCGTAAAAGCCCTAAGTCCTTCCAACTTCGGTAAAATGACCAATAAACCCCCCTCTGCAACATCCATTTTAAAAGAAGCCCATTTTCCCAAACATTGGTGTATTTTAAACAAAACAGCCCCTCATTTGGTTATTTTTTAAAAAATAAATCCCGACCTTCAAACTTTGAATAATAATAAGCATTTCAGCTCCTTCATTGAAAATCCTTAACAAAATCAGTCCAATTCTAAAACATAACTTCAATTTAAACCATTTCAACTAAATTTAAACATCTAAATTTTCATTGCATCCTTTTGTATTCAACTAAATTTAAACATCTAAATTTTCCAAGTATTTAAGAAACAAAGATTATCACGACTAAAAACATGACTTTAATGACATACGTTGCATTTCATTAAAGCATGTAGATGACACGCAAATATATGTCATTGAAGCCTTCATTATAAAAGAAAGATGATAGAAATTTTTTGTCGAAACTTGCAACATATAATTGTGACAAACATTTCTAACTGACATTATATTTTGTAATTTTTATAATTTTTTTTAAAAACACATGAAATATATTTATCGCATCCAATTGTGACAAATAATTTGTATGTCATGATTTTATGTCTTTATAAAAATATAATTTTTTTCTATATTTATTAATATTCAGTTAAGTCACATTTATTGTCTAATAATATAAAATAAAATATCATTAATACAAATATAATGGACTACACATCACAATGTTTTATGTCAAATACAAAGTAATAAGCATTTCAAATTTACCAAAATTTTGTTTAGAAAATGCAAAATAGATCACTAGAAAATAAAGTTTGTGACAAAAAAATCCAATCTTCACAAACATCTTCAATATCAACCTTCATATAATCATATATGTAATTTTTCCACTCCAAACATTGTCTACTAGGCATCAAATTCAAAGTCAGGGTTGGTCCATAGGTTTTTATTACCCTGGGCGAAAACTTGATTAATGCCCCAATATTTGTATTAATTCTAAATACAACATGGATTTAAAAAAAAAAAAGACAACAAGCATGTTTTTCAAACAAATTCATATTCATATAACTAAAAGTTGCAAACATCACTAAAACATTTCCTTAAAACATTCTATGAATAAAAAACTTGATTAATATATCAACATGGATCTATAAAACAAAAATGCAACTAGCATGTTTTTCAAACAACCTCATATTCATATAACTAAAAGTTACAAAAATCACTAAAACATTTCCTTAAAGCATTCTATGAATAACAAACTTGATTAATATATCATAGTTAAGTAAGTATTTTCAACAAGTTCATTAGATTTAGAGTCACTCTCATAAATGATTTGCAACAGAAATAAAATTGTTGTGTCAAACAAAATTGTGAACAGTGAAGCATGGATTGGTGATTGTAAGGAACAAAGTGATTATAGGCATGAATTGGTTGAGCCCCAATGGGGCAGTGATAGATTGCACACAGCAGCTGGTTCGGATCAGGACCCCAAGTGGGGGAGAGTTGGTAGTTCAGGGCGAGAGGCCACAGCAAGGACCAGCAGTATGTTCAGCAACGAGAGCGAGGCGTTACCTTCAGCAAGGTTACGCAGGATATGTCTCTTATGTTATGGATACCCGAGAGGCGGGTAAGGCGACAGTGGGCGATGTGCCAGTAGTGCGAGAGTTTGCGGATGTATTCCCCGAGGAGTTGCCAGGGATACCTCTGGAGAGGCAAGTGGAGTTCAGGATCGACCTAGTCCCTGGTGCGGCTCCGATAGCCAAGGCACCGTATCGGTTGGCCCCTCCTGAGATGTAGGAGTTGTCTACATAGCTGCAGGAGCTGTTAGACAAGGGATTCATTAGACCGAGTAGTTCTCCCTGGGGAGCCCCAATTGTGTTTGTGAGGAAGAAGGACGGGTCGTATCGGATGTGTATAGATTACCGGGAGCTGAATAAGGTGACGGTGAAGAACCGTTACCCACTCCCGAGGATTGATGACCTCTTTGACCAGCTACACGGAGCATCTTGGTTCTCCAAGATTGATGTGCGTTCAGGATATCATCAGATGAGGGTCAGAGAGGAGGATGTGCAGAAGACCGCGTTTCGGACGCGCTATGGCCACTACGAGTTTGTGGTGATGCCCTTCGGGCTCACCAATGCTCCTGCCGCGTTCATGGACCTCATGAACTACGTGTGTAGACCGATGTTAGACTGGTTTGTGATAGTGTTTATAGATGATATCTTGGTTTACTCCAAGACACAAGAGGAGCACGAGGAGCACTTGCGAGAGGTTCTGGCGACGTTGAGGAGGGAGAACTTGTATGCTAAGTTCTCCAAGTGTGAGTTCTAGTATGGCGAGGTGCAGTTCCTTGGGCATCTCGTTAACCAGACGGGGATATCAGTAGACCCGGCCAAGGTGGAGGCCGTGATGAGATGGGAGGTTCTGAAGTCTCCATCCGAGATTCGGAGTTTCCTAGGATTAGCCGGCTACTATCGGAGATTCATCAAGGATTTCTCCAAGATAGTCGTGCCCCTAACCAGGATAACAAGGAAGGTCGTGGACTTTCGCTGGGGGCCTAAGCAGTAGGCCACGTTCGAGACACTAAGATAGAGATTGTGCGAGGCGCCAATCTTAGCCCTGCCAGAGGTCATAGAGGATTTTGTTATATACTGCGATGCGTCCATCTCAGTTTTGGGCGCAGTATTGATGTACAGAGGGCATGTCATCGCCTGCACGTCGAGGCAGCTGAAGCCTCACGAGGCGAACTACCCGACGCATGATTTGGAGTTGGGGGCTGTTGTATTCGCCCTCAAGATTTGGTGTCATTACCTCTATAGGGTTCGTTGTACCATCTACACGGACCATAAGAGTTTGAGGTACCTCATGGATCATCCGAATCTAAACATGAGGCAGCGTCGGTGGATGGACGTGGTAAAGGATTACGATTGTGAGATCCTTTATCACCTGGGTAAGGCCAATGTGGTGGCCAACGCGCTTATCCGCAAGGCAGCGCCGATCAGGGATATCTTCCTGAGGATGACAGTGGTGACTCCGCTGTTGGAGCGGATTCGAGAGGCCCAGCGGGAGGCCATGAAGGAGGAACATCGAAAAAGCGAGCGGATCAAGGAGCAAGTTTCCTCCTTCGACTATGACAGCCGAGGATTACTGACACTACACCGTAGGGTGTGGTTGCCATACCACGGGGGTGTGCGCCAGGTTCTGATGGAGGAGGCGCACAAATATCGGTTCTCCATTCATCCCAGGGCGATGAAGATGTATAGGGATCTTCGTCTGGACTATTGGTAGCCCTGCATGAAGCGGGATGTGGCATGGTCTGTGAAACGATGCTTGACCTGCAGGAAGGTCAAGGCTGAGCATCAGAGACCTCACGGCAAGATGCAGTCGTTAGATATTCCGTTGTGGAAATGGGAAGACATCACGATGGATTTTACCACCAAGCTTCCCGTGACCACACGGGGAGTGGATTCGATCTGGGTTATCGTCGATCGATTGACCAAGAGTGCCCATTTTTTCCCGATTCAGGAGACCATCTCGGCCGAGAAGTTGGCCGACATCTATATCCGGGAGGTGGTGGCGCTACACGGTGTGCCAGTTTCTGTGATTTCAGATAGGGATGTGCAGTTCATTTCCAGGTTTTGGAGGAAGTTTCATGATGATTTGGGTACTCGTCTGCATTTTAGCACCGCCTTTCACCCGCAGACGGATGGTCAGAGCGAGCGAACCATCCAGACTCTGGAGGATATGCTGCGAGCATGCGTATTAGACTTCGAGGTAGTTGGGATACCTACCTTCCATTTGCAGAGTTCTCCTATAACAATAGTTATCACGCGAGCATTGATCGTCCTTCCTTTGAGAGGCTTTATGGGAGGAAGTGCAGGACCCCGATATGTTGGGTCGAGGTTGGCCAGAGGGTAATGGGGAGCACTGAGGTAGTGCTCAAGACGACAGAGAAGATTCAGCAGGTCCGGAGCAGGCTTCAGACTGCTCAAAGTTGGCAGAAAAGCTATGCCGATAAGTGCCGATCAGACCTGGAGTTCCAGGCCGGGGATATGGTTCTCCTGAAGGTTTCCTCATGGAAATTTGTTATCCGATTCAGGAAGCGGGGCAAGTTGGGCCCCAGGTACATTGGACCGTTCAGGGTTATAGCCCGAGTGGGCAAGGTGGCGTATAGGCTGGATTTGACAACCGACCTCAGTGAGATACACATCACTTTGCATGTTTCTCAGTTGCAAAAGTGCCTGGTGGATGCCTCAGCAGTGGTACCCTTGGAGGACATTCAGGTTGATGACAGCCTGAATTACATTGAGCGATCGGTGGCAATCCTCGACCAGAAGTCGAAGGATTTGAGGAACAAAATAGTGGAACTCGTGAAGGTCCAATGGCAGCACCGGAAGGGGTCGGAGTGGACGTGGGAGCCGGTGGACGAGATGATGGAACATTACCCCGAACTGTTTCAGGATCAAGCAGCAGACTTCAAGGATGAAGTCTAAAATAAGTGGGGGAGATTTGTACCACCTGGTTCTTGGTACGTATTCTCTTATTTATATTTTTGCATTTTTGGCCTTGGACTCGGCGAGTTGAAGGACCAACTCACCGAGTAGAAGCGTGATGAGGTGCAGGGTTTAAGCTTTGGACTCGACGAGTCAGGTCCCGGACTCGACGAGTAGGCCCTGTCTGGACAAAAACCCTAACCCGAGGGTTTGCACCCTATTTAAACACCTTAACCTGGCCTCCTTCGTCCCATTTGCTCCCAGGAGACCCCCATAGCAAACCCTATCGGTTCTTGAAGCAATCTAAGGCATTTGGAGTGATTTTGGTGCTTTTGTGACCCTAGGAATGAAGGAGAAGCTTGAAGGATCAAGAGGAGGCTAGAACGATCCGAGTTTGAGCATCATTTTCCGTCTTCAGAAGGTATAAAGTCTATACCTTGTTAGTTCTTTTGATAGATCCCTTTTGTGGAGTTTTAGGGCTTTTTTAAGCCATTTTGGTCACCAACCATGATTGCAAGCATGGTTTGGAGTTGATGTTTCGGATCTAGGTCCTTAGAGGGGTTACAAGGCAGAAAGGAGTGCCTTTTTGCACTCAAAGAAGGCCCCATGCATTGTAAGAGCTTGATTTTAAGACCTTTTGAGCTCAAAGTCCCATGCAAGCACGTAATGGTTGTAACTTTATGTGCTAAATCGATTGTAGAAGCATAGATCTATCTTTTGATCAAGGGTTGTACATCAGAAATCGAAGATTTAGTGAGTGGATGTGACCAACTCGACGAGTCCATTCTTGGACTCGGCGAGTCCATGGTTTTGTCCCATATCAGTTGAGGGGCATAAGGACCCAGTTGAGTATAGAAAGGTTTTAGGGGGGGTCCCGGGGAGTGACCCAACGTTCTGGACTAAGCCATTATTCTGGAAGTTCATGGGACTCGGCGAGTGCATGAGAAAACTCGGCGAGTCCAAGGCAATCTTCTTAAGGATGAAGATGAACTCGACGAGTTGTTCATACAACTCGGCGAATCAAGGACAGGACTTGTGCATCAGTTGAAGATGAACTCGACGAGTTGTTCATACAACTCGGCGAGTCGGATGAGGATTCATTCGATGTTCATTTAGAAGGAAAACTCGTCGAGTCATTGCCTAACTCGACGAGTAGAGACGAGTATAAGGACAAAGGGAAGGATAAGGACTCGGCGAGTTGGCGAGCCAACTCGGCGAGTCAGGTCACTAGAAATTGACTTTGACTTTGTTTAGGTCGGGGGTAAAATGGTCATTTTACCCTAAGAACAAGTTAGCAGTGTACGACTAAGTGTTTTGTGGGAATTATAGCCAGAGGATTCTCGGAGCAGCAGTGGCAGCAGTCAGAAGATTCCCGCACAGACCAGCAGCTACTACAAGGTGAGTTACCTTCTAGTAGCGGTGGGTCTACGGCCACAACGCCGGCCCACCAGTAGGAGTTGTATGTTAGATGATTGTCTTTGTGATATCATCTAGGTTTGTTACTACCTGACATGTTATATGGTGGCTTGATATGTTACACGTGATAGTAGTAGAGTTCAGTTGTTAGGACCGAAGGGTAGGTTAGACACCCCAGATATGTCTGATAATATGTGATGATATGTTTATATGCTGGCATGATATGTTATATGTGATAGCGGTAGTAGGAGGGGAATAGTCCCCAAGTTCGGTTGTTAGGACTGAAGGGTAGTTTGGACACCCAAGATATGTCTGATAGTATGTTTATGTTATGAAATATGTGATAGTAGCAGTAAGGGGTGGAATAGTCCCCGAGGGTCGGTTCTTAGTACCGACGGGTAGGTCAGCACCCTAGAATGGCATGAAATGGGTAGGAGGGCACCCCAGAATGGCCGCATAGGTAGGTCGGCACCCCAGAATGGCCGTACCGGGTAGGTCGTGTTGGATTAGTGTCTAAGTCCATAACTATTTTGGTATGTACTTAACTCGATGGTGCATGGTCCTTTTGGGTTGCCTTCACCAAAGCAACTTGATTGGAGAAATAAATAAAGAGAGAGGTTATTATGATTTATTAATATGTTATAAGAATAATATATTAAAGGAGAAATCATATTTGTTTAATTAATATTGGTCAATAATTAATTAAGAATTAATTTTGTGATCAAATATAATTAATTAAACTAGAGGGGCTGAATTGTAATTATGTGATAGTTGCAAAATAGGGCAATGGTTATCCTTGTTAAAGGATGGATGAATTCAAGGATAAGGATATCCTTAAAATCGTCCAAAGGTCCAAGAGATAGGGATTTCGAAGGCTTATCTTATGGTTGCTTGATGGGCAAGCAACTAGATAAGGATAAGGACTAAAACCCTAATCTTTACACCTATATAAACCCCCTAAGGCTTATGAATTCGTCTAAGCCTTCCCTAGAAGTCCTAAGGACGAATTCAATACCTCCCCTCTCTCCTCATATCTTCTCCATTTGCTCTTGGTGTTTGTAAGTCATTAGAGGAGTGACACTTGTGACTCTAAGCCTTCCAAAGTCAATTCAAGGAGGAATTGGGATTGTTATTACTATATAACAATCAAGGTAATATCTTAAACCTAGTTATATGTTAATATTGATTTCCATATGCTAGAATTAGGGTTTATAGTCTTGGATTCAAAGCATGTACAATAGAGAAACCTAGATCCAAGCATTAGGGTTTGTATGAGCACATAGGATGTCTTATGACCAAAACCCATCAGTGGTATCAGAGCCTTGATTGGTTTATATTGTATTGATGCTTGATATGTTTGAAAAATTCGATTTTTGGTGTTCTACTTGATGGACTCGGCGAGTCCCACTGTGGACTCGGCGAGTTGCCCCTACTCGGCGAGTTCCAGAGGGTGACTCGGCGAGTCGGTGCGTCAGACAGAGGTATATTCGGGATTTCTTGCTGTTTTTTATTATGGATGGTTACCTTATCATGTTAGATCAATATTAATCCGATTATATGATATATTTAACTATATTTTGATCTAATTGAAGATATTTATCAATTAATAAGATAATTGTTTCCTTATGTGATAATTGTTTAAATTATTTTGATTAAATTGATAAATTGTTTTGCAAGAAATCATTAAGTAAATCAAATATGGATAATTATGTGATTAAATGTTAATTTGAATTATTTGTTATTTGATCCTTGTTGTTATGAAAAGTTTCATATTTTGCCCTTTAGGTTTTATAGTTTAAATTTGAACCCAATAGTTTTGTAGTTTTGAAATTTAAATAGTTGAAACCCTAATGTTTTAAAAAAAGGTTTCAAAACTTTCCCTCAAGTTTTGGAATTTAAATTTTGATTAAATGGTTTAATTTTGATGTAATTTAAATTCTAAACCTTAATGTGTTGAAATGTTTCAAAACTTGCCCTCAAGTTTTGGAATTTAAAAGTTGATTAAAAGTTTAATTAGGAATGTTAAATTCTAAAACTCTAATATAGTTTTGAAAAAGTTCAAATCACACCCTTATGGTTTTATTAATTAATTACGGTGTATAATTAAAAGAGGTTTAATAAATCCATAAAAGTTTAGGTTTACAATTTAATTTGAATTAAAGGTATAATTGTTAAATTAGACAACCTAAGTATTTTGAAAGTATAAAATACACCCTATACTATATATAACATTAAAAGTCTAACATTATATATATGTATGAGTAAAAGTCAGTCTTACCGTTAGTAGGCCTCATTCACGAAGCTAGTCTATAAGGGGTGTTTAAGGAAATTGCCTATAAAATGGCGATTGAATGGGTATCCACTCTTACCCACCGCACTCTTGACTGGTGGAGGGTCGTTAGCCGAACGGGTAGGATAGGACAAAACCTTTCATTATAAGTATAATAAAATACAAAAGTAACTAAATGTTTTACAAATTCCCAATCTTAGTTACTTAGGCAAAAGTGAATTGATGCAATTCCATGACATTACACTTTATGCCCTTGCGAAGATGTTAGTGGAGCGTGTGTGGTTTACCGGCACACTAAATGGTTCTAAGCAAAGGTAGCAAAGGGTGACTCAATGTTTGTCATAATTCGATGGAGCGTGTGTGGCTTACCGGCACATCGAATAGGTGACTATAACATGTGAGGGCACCATGTAAGTTTGCATGGTTATTCACACCCGCTTTGTGATCCTCGGCATCCCAGTCACAAACAAGAGGGGCATATCGAGATATAAACATGCCATTGAAAGTTCAATGTATCTCAAAGGATCTAGGAGTTTTCATAGATTTAAAACTTAAATTTCTTTTTCGTTTTTCATAGTGGAAATTAGTGAATCGTCATTCACTTACCTTCAAATGTTCTGCAATTTGGGTTACGGCATCCCTCTCCCGAGTTGTAGAATATTGTGTTGGGTCCTAGCCTTAGTATTTCATTTGGGTGATTTACTAAGGACTCAATCTATCAACTAACTTGAATTCGTTTTTCTTCTGTTTTGTAGATGTCAAAGTTCGACAACTATGGTCTTCTCAAATCCCGTGGAACAAGCATTCCACATGAAGACGATATTCCACGATTCGATCGAGGAACAAGAAATCATGCTTCACTTCCTCTACCTCCTCCAATTATTCTCCCTAACCCACAAGTTCAAAGGCTTGAAAAGTTCAAGATCACTCAAGCCCTTTTGGCAAGTAAACATAAAGAAGGAAAGCCGGTGTGTGCACACTTCCTAGGGATGAAGTCACACATTGATAGGTTAAGAATGTTGGGATCCGTTGTCTGTGAGGAAATGGCTGTTGATTGGGTTCTTCAGTCACTTCCCAACTCATATAGTGAGTTCGTAAGAGAGTACTATATGATGAACTACGACGTGACCCTTATAGATCTCACCTATATGCTTATTGCTGCTGAATCAGCAATGATTTGGCGCAATAGGAAAACAAAGTTGATTGGTGAATCTGCCTTCGAGACCTCTATGGATATAGACAATGGCAACGAAAGACTTGCTATGATCGAAAAGTTTGATCACAAGAGAAAGACAATGTCTGAAGTAGTTCCATGTCATGTTCCAAAAGAGTCAATTTGCTTTTATTGCCAAGAGAAAGGGCATTGGAGACAAAGCTGCCCCATTTACCTAAGAGATCTAAGAGATGGGAGAGTCGAAACGTATGGCTCTAATTTAGGTAAAAATCCATTGACTAACTCTTTTAAGCTTCATTCTAGATTCTGAATACATAATGTGATAAGATTACAATTGATGTTTTGTAGGATCGAAGAAAAGAAAGGAAGCTTAAGGGAAGAAGTGAGCAGAATCTAACCGTGAAGGAATGGATTTCGATCGCGTTTCTCTAAGATTAGATTCTTGAGCTCCTACTTAGAGTTAGAATTAGATTGCTACGAAAGATGTATTAGCATAAGTTTTTCAATGAGTTGCATTGTAAGGACAAATTTTTCTGCAATAAAATAAATTTTTGATTTTAAATTTTATTTATTTATCCTTACAATGGCGTGTATGAAAAATTGATGTTAAAATGTTTCTATTATTAGCAATAATGGATTTGGTTCTTATTATGTTATTTATGGAAAGTCGAGAATTTACCAAATAGGGAGAGTTTCTCATCGCCCAAGTTTCAATTGGACAGAAATTTGGAATCATGCAACTTGGTTGCACGATGAATGAGAAATTTCATATTTGGAAATTAGACTAATTCATTGACAAGGTGTCAAGTGAAGGACTAGGAGATCGAGTACACAAAGTTGTGTGTTAATCAAGTTCACCATAAGAGTGACAAAGATATTCGTCATGATTTACTAAAAGCTTAGTTAATATGATTATACTTACAAGATTAAGTGTAATTCTGAATTGATTAAAGGGTTTAAATCAATAGCAAAACGAATAAGAAGAATCAAGTAGGCAGAAAGATAAAATTTTCTCCATTCTAAGAAGAAGGGAGAGTAGCTTTTATGCTTTATGATAGGTCTTAATGATTAAGAACCATATCTTAATTGATCCTCTAAGTGAGTCTTGGCACAATTGTATGTCCAAGAAGAGGAATCAAAGATTGAAGAAATGGTAACATCAAGAAGTCAATCATACTTCATTCCAATAACAAGTCTTAAAGTTAAGATTGTGACATTGAGTGAAAAAGTATCAAGAAGGTTTATAACATTCATTAAATGTGGTAAGTTGTGATATCTTGGACAAGACAAAGACCAACTAGGACCAATTTATGAAGTGTTTTGATAAAAGCTACACTAACTCTTGAATATTTGTTTGTCAAGAAATGGTTATTGACAAGAGAATCTTATATGTCAAGGAGTCAGTGGGAGTCTTAATGGTCTTGAAAGGTTTCAAGAACAAATCAAATAAACCTTATCGATCATCACTAGCACACGAGTTGAGGTTTACAACCTATCGTGAAGACATTATTTTGTTTCTGTGCCAATCCAATCGAGTTAATTATGCATGTGATTCCTATGAGTTCTCATTTGAATGCATAAAATGCAAGGACCTTGTTCAATGGAAAGTACATTGATAGGAAAAGGTGAGCTGCTTAACTACTTGGAAGACGTGGTGGGCAGCTGTGCTACCATAAGGCAAGAAATCAAGATTAAGAAAGTTCGATCCATATGACTTTGAATTCGTCGTAAACTTTGGTTTTGACAAATTCACATGGATAGGAACAAATACACCATTTAAATCTAAGTGTCATTAGATTCCCTCCTTCATGAAAATGACTGTGAGGAAATGCTTTCACTAAGAAAGATTTTAAGAAGATAGTGATTATAAAATTGCATTCTCGAATTGGATTATGGTTACGGTATCTCTATCCATAATTTGAATTGTGAGGTTTGGCAATTAGTCTTAATTATTTAGACACACATATGAACTATCGAAGGCAAAAGTGTATAAGTTCAAAAAGCCTTGATAAAAGATTATCAAAGCACTAAGTATTAGAAACATGAACTTAAGAAATTCAATAAGTATTGTCTTTCTGGAAGTTGAGATGTTTATGAATACATGTCGAAGCTAGTGGGAGCATAAGTGTTATGTTTTATAATAATCATCATGATAGTGGGAGCATAAAAGTTATGATTGTATGATTATTAAGGAAAGTATTGCAAGGTTAGCAATATTAATTATAGAAAACAAGAGTCATACTTTGCAAAGTTGTAAGAGTTGAAAGGTTGTTTTGCTATAATTAAGGGAGAGAATATTATGCTTCATTTCAAATCTAAAGGATTAGGTTGAGAAATGTTAATAAACTTAGTCAAAGGTACATAGTGTGTTCGTAAAATTTTGATTATGATTACGGCATTCCTCTTCATAATTCGAATTTTGAGAACATAGCCAAATAAAACATTATGCATTGTGTCCCATACGCTTCGGGTATAGGATCGATTGCAAATGGTTTAATGATTGACCATTCTAAATTTTTCCAAATGTCTAGCGCATTTAGAGGGAAAAAGGACTAGAATCAGTTTTGACTAAAATAATTAAACAACTATCAAAGGACAATCCAAAGTTCGACGAGGATTGGTCGCTTGTGAGTAGTTGGAAGCATGGTATTGGATGGAACATATCGACAATATTATGAATAGAAAAGATTCTATTAAGAATGAGTTGTCATATGGAAAATATGGAAATGTGTCCATATTGGATGGACCATATTGACATCATTACGAATAGATAAGATTCTATTAAGAATGAGCTGTCATATGGAAAATATGGAAGCGTTTTCATATTGGGAATTGAATATTGAAAAATCTATGTCTAGATTAGAAACTTTTATGCAAAAGGATGTTCAAAGGAATGTACTTTGAGTGAGAGACATCATATCTAAGGAATTGTCTTGTAACAATCTCCGATAGAAGACTTTGTAATATCACAGACAATAGTCTTTGTGACTTTGGTGCATTGGCATTACGAAAGGGTAAGTTGCATAAAATGTTAGAATCTAGCATATTCTATAAGTAGCAAGAATTTGATATTCTTAAACTTATGAAAAATGGATTTGGAGTTGTGAAATGAGAATGATTGGAAATGTGTTCAATGTGATCTATTTCACAAAGTAAGAACCATAGGTAAAACATTGTGTGCATACTAGGAGCATGGGACAAGTGTAATAATTCAAGTAAAAAGTTGATTACCCGAAACGACAAATAATGAGTAATCAATATGGTGATAAATAAAAGGCGTTTTATTTATTCTCAAAGGTTTGAGACCATATGGGATTAGTATTAATCTTGTGTTTCACATTTGCATGTTTTGACTTCCAGAATAATTGAGTTTATTAAGAATAATCGAATTATTCGAACGGGCCACAGTTGTTCATATGTTGGAAGTAGATATGAATGAAGACTGTCGTGAATTGGTGTGTGGATTGTCTAAAGAGCATTAGACATAAGCAAATGTTTGCTGCAACGTTCATGAGTGCTTATGAATATGAATTTGAGCATTGGATCAAACCCACGCTCACTTGGATCACTCCATGAATTGTATCACGAGTGATTGGTGAGACGATAACATCTTATATTCTTGAAACCGAGATGTGTGAGTTGTATCTTGCGAATCGGTTGCACATTGATAATATGTAAACGCACTAGTAACTTGGTGTTATAAAACATATTGTTGTGTGTGATTTGGTTAGTGAGTGCAAGCAAGCATTGTATCAAAGTTTATCCGTTCCTTTTATCCAAAGTAGGATAAAAGCGATATCTTTAGGCCCCTCGATGATTTAGTGATGACAAATGTAAATGTTCGGCCGGGCTAGGGCTAATTTGATTTGTTCAATTAGTCAGTCCTCATAAATCGGGAATTGAGATATAGTACAAAGAGAATGATTTGAAATCATATCTCATATGATATCTAGAATGGAGGAATATATGATCCCTTATCTAAGGACACGCGTATCTGATATGATCAGAGTTGACAGCGGCTTTGGAAAGCTACGATTGCAGATCGGGATCCGAAGTCATACGCAGAATAGTTGTTAGACTTATCCAAGTGGGAGACTGTTGGATTAGTGTCTAAGTCCATAACTATTTTGGTATGTACTTAACCCGATGGTGCATGGTCCTTTTGGGTTGCCTTCACCAAAGCAACTTGATTGGAGAAATAAATAAAAAGAGAGGTTATTATGATTTATTAATATGTTATAAGAATAATATATTAAAGGAAAAATCATATTTGTTTAATTAATATTGGTCAATAATTAATTAAGAATTAATTTTGTGATCAAATGTAATTAATTAAACTAGAGGGGTTGAATTGTAATTATGTGATAGTTGTAAAATAGGGCAATGGTTATCCTTGTTAAAGGATGGACGAATTCAAGGATAAGGATATCCTTAAAATCGTCCAAAGGTCCAAGAGATAGGGATTTCCAAGGCTTATCTTATGGTTGCTTGATGGGCAAGCAACTAGATAAGGATAAGGACTAAAACCCTAATCTTTACACCTATATAAACCCCCTAAGGCTTATGAATTCGTCTAAGCCTTCCCTAGAAGTCCTAAGGACGAATTCAATACCTCCCATCTCTCCTCATATCTTCTCCATTTGCTCTTGGTGTTTGTAAGCCATTAGAGGAGTGACACTTGTGACTCTAAGCCTTCCAAAGTCAATTCAAGGAGGAATTGGGATTGTTATTACTACATAACAATCAAGGTAATATCTTAAACCTAATTATATGTTAATATTGATTTCCATATGCTAGAATTAGGGTTTATAGTCTTGGATTCAAAGCATGTACAATAGAGAAACCTAGATCCAAGCATTAGGGTTTGTATGAGCACATAGGATGTCTTATGACCAAAACCCATCAGGTCGGGCACCCCAGAATTTCCCGACAGTAAGTATGCTATGTGATTGTATGGGTTGTGGTACAATGGGGGAACTCACTAAGCTTCATGCTTACGGTTTACAGTTTTGGTTTCAGGTACCTCTTCAGCGAAGGGGAAGGAGCTGGCGCGGTAGCGGCACATCATACACACACTCTTTGTTTTCCGCACTATGAGTTATTCTGGGATTTGTACTCTGACATTATTATGTTTTTACGATTCGTTTTTTCAGATACGGACATGTTTTATTTAATGATATGATCGGATGATATTGTATTACAAACGTTTTGTAAATCACTTAATCAAAAATGAAATTTTTGGACGTGAAAATTGGGTCGTTACAACTTTGTTCGCAACAACAAAACAATTTAGAATTGTAGGGAATCAACTCCAAGGGCATAATCGTCCAACCAGGCTCTTAATACTATTTGAAACCAAAATCGTGATAACTTGAAGGGGATTACAAAAATTAAATACCCCTAGAGCAATAATGGTATAATCGTCCAAATTGGCAAAACAATATGTAGAGGGAGGCACCTTTAAAATCCAAACCGACCAAAGAAAGAATAACGTAACCATACACCTAGGTAAAACTCCAAATCCAGAAAAGTAACACGAAAGCAAAACATCTAGAAAAGCTAAGTAACAAATGGAGAACTGGACAATTCCATAGCAACAGGGGCATGATCGTCCTAAATAGGAGAATACTTCCATTACAACTCTGATGAGCTCCACATTGGAGAGTAGATAAATATCAAGATAGTCACAGAAATCGGAAGAGAAAATGGTATAAAAAAAGATAAGAAAAAAGAGTTTAGAGAAATCGAGCGACAAGAGATTAGAGTTTGTATAAATCACCGTTCTTGTGTACAAGAAAGAAATCGGGAGAGGGTATCCATTATGTATCCAAATACGAGTCTCTTGACCAATTGATGATCGGGGAAACCAATGAACTCGTCTTCTAAATTTGGACCTTTCATCATTCTAGGAGACGATTGGGAAGACGGGAACTAGAGCGAGTAAACCCACAGTCAATCCGGGATGAAATCATTTGGGCCGAAAACCTAATACATTAGAATGATGGACTAAAGTTATGCCCCTCTTCTCTTTGCTGTCATGGGCCTCTGCCCAACTCGCCCAGGCCGACCCTGTTCAAAGTTTACCACATTCATGTCGACCGGTAGATTTTCAAACAAATTCGTGTTCTCTTTCTCCTTTCTCCTTGAGCACACTGCTATATAACAATCAAATCAAATGTGGTGGGTTCATCATAAACTAGTAAGAAAAGGTAGTTGAACCAGGAAAATGGGAGGAAATCAATAAAAGATGAGCAAATTAAAAGACGGTTGAGTTTTTTTTCAAGATGACACACAAATATGAGAAGGGTATCCATTGTTTTCTTTTAATCTTGCTATGACGCTTAATTACGATGTAAGTGTTTTTGTGTCGTAACTGTTTTTAAAAGATGAAATAATTTTATAACAAAAAATGTTTGCCGGAAATCCTTAAGATTTCACGAAGCAGGACATAATATTTATGGCTGACATTTTTCATGTCATAAAACCAGTGTGAGTTGTAATTCGTACATCATTAAAAGCCTTTTCTAGTAGTGTATTCACTTGATTTCTTATAAAAAGCATTGAATTTGATTAAATCAAAAGTAATCATATTGTAAAGATACTCATTGACGACTTTCCGTAGAGAAAGCAAGAAAAGTGACATGGAGGATTCTGTTTCATTCAGACCAATAGTAATAGTAGGCTGCCTGGTGTATGTTTTTTTTAAAACGCATAAAAACCTCACCATCATCAACCCTGAATCCTTGATTTATTTGATCTTTGCAACATCCATCCCTTTCTCCATTACATCTACTTTGGCATTCCTCTTTCACTACGTAGCTTCTCATTCGCCTCTAATATTTGCTTTGGGTTTTTGCAAACATTATCAGCAACAATGGAATTCTTTAAAGAGCCAATATGAATCCTCCTTTCATGATTGTGTACATCAGTAGGTCTGGTTAGCTCTCTTTTCCCCAATGATTGGCCATCCTGAAGCATCAAAACGACCTCCGACATGGTTGGTCTCTTCGAAGCTGGCGATTGGGTGCACAACAAAGCAATCTCAATGATCTTCATCACATGTTCTTGCTGGTGTTGGTTCAAGTCCAATGTGACATCAATGAATTTCATATGTGTTTTCTTCTCATATGACTTCCATGCCTGTTCACCCAATTATATCAAAAAAATTAAGAGTTCAGTAACTATTTTACAAAGAAAGTAAAATCTACTAATGTATGCATCACCTTTATATGTGAAATATTTGTTGTTTTTAAAAACATAATTATTTTAGAAGATATATACTTGTTACATGATCAAAGTTTTGTTTGAGATTGTACAACTTAAATATTTTAATGGTGTAAGCAACAGGGTATACATTCAGAATTCAAGTCTCTGAGGTCATATACTGAAGCATAGTCAGCATTCAAAAGGGAAAAGAGGAAGTACACATTATTGCAGGAGTTGTAACTTGGGTATATTCTTTGTTAAATTATTTGTTTTGCTTTCTTATTCTTTCTTCATGCTATGATTTGAGGAAGGAAGCATGTTTGTTTGTATCTTATTATTATATTTTTTCTTCTTATATATATGTACTGCGCCTCCTATGTAATTTTTTTCGTTTCTTATTAATCTGATCTTGTCATTCTCTAAACAGAACAGCTAAATATGAGAAAAGGTATTAATATGCCATCTCACATCTTCCAGTAGGTAGTCGGAGGATGATATGTCAGATTTCACTTCAGTACTCCTCCGGCCACTAATGATTTCAAGACTCACAACTCCAAAGCTGTAAGTGTCAACTTTATCCGATAAAACACCTTGAAGTGCATATTCTGGCGCTGTGTAACCCCTGACATTGTATTTCATAGTAAAAATAAAAGAACTTAATTATCCACAAACAATAATTGTATCAACAGTCTTACAATGTCCCAGCAAACTTGGTGCTAACATGAGTTTCATCCTCAGGTAGAAACCTTGCCAGACCAAAATCTGCTATCTTTGGTTTAAAATCATCAGTAAGAAGAATGTTGTTTGATTTAATATCTCTGTGAATGATTTTGACATGAAATTCGTTGTGTAGATGAGCAAGACCCCTGGCTATCCCAAATATTATTTCATATCGTTGGTTCCAGTCCAGAGTTCCCCTTTCAGAACCTTCATTATGAACAGATATTAGCATACCAAGTGTTTCTAAATATTGAATTTCACATGAATAATTATCAGTAGTTTTTCAACACCAACTTACCCCATAAGAATCGATCAAGGCTTCCATTTGGCATATATTCCAGGACTAGAAGTAGATCAGATCCTTCACTGGACCATCCAAGGAGACGTAGAAGATTTCGATGATGAACGTCACTTATAAGCTTAACTTCATTCTCAAATTCTTCTTTTACTCTAGCATGTTGTACATGAAGTTTCTTTACTGCCACAACATTGTTATCATCAAGGGTTGCCTATAATAAATCATTCAAGAGTTTGTTTCAATAAGTGAATAATAAGGAAATTGTATCTCCAATTTGTTTGTAGAAAATGAGAAATGTTGACATACGATATCTAAAGTTAATTTGATAGGTTAACCTAGAGGTACTAACTTATAGTACGAAATCTGGGAATATCACAATTGAGAAATTAAATATCCTCCTACTGTTTTCTCCTACTTATATTCCTATCCATGTGAAATAGTGACAAATATCATATTTGAATGATATTAATTATATTTTAATACACTTGTCATCATTTCAAATGGGAAGAAGGATAAGTAGGAGGATATTTAATTTCTCATCACAATTACAAGCCATATGTGTATTGCGGCAACAAAAATTTCAGTCCCAAGGGTGTAATATTTGGAAAAAACATTCTCACGTGCTTGATAAATATAAATAACATTTATATCTTAAATATTTGTCATTCAACTATTGTGCTTGTAAATGAATCTTTAATAACTAAGAAGTTTAGATCTAATGAAATGTAATTCATGAGAAATTGTTTGTCTTTCCAGGAAAATAAATATTTATATGTTGAAACCAAATTGAAATCAATAATATCATTCCAATACGAAAATTCTATTTTATTACCTTGAATACTTCACCAAAACCTCCTTTCCCTAGAATATTCTCTTCCCCAAAATTATTGGTAGCCAGCTGCAGATCTTTATAATTGTAATGTACTGCACCCTTCAAATCTTCTGCACTCATGGCATAACATGGTCGACATGTATACAGATTGAGTTTATCGTTATAATTATTATAAAACTAAATAAAATATTATGATAAGAACTATATCCTGAAAAACAACAAATGATCAATAATTCCACATGATCAGCCACATCACGCACCAACCCGGTCAACCAGGTGTTGATAGCCTCATGGTCGGAAAAAGACAAATACAAATGTGTCATAAATACACATAACACATATAAACAATCACCTTGCTCAATCTCTTTAGCTTTCTTCCGTTTTCGATACACTAACCACATGACAATGATAGTGAAAAACAAAGCTATGCCAGCAATTGTTCCAACAATTATGGGTACCTCACTTGAATGCCCTATCATATAATCAAAAAGAAGTTATAAACCCAGGAAGTCTAGATCCGAAGAATTGATTGTTTCAGGAAATTGAAAGAAGTGGCCTCACCTTTTAAGACACTTGTGATATCTGTTGTTTGGTTGTTATTGAAAAATGGAGTCGTTGAATACCTTGCAAAACAACCCATGTCGAAAAACCATCCTTCGGTTCTTGGAAGACAATTATTTAATTCGTTATATGCTGCATTCATGCAATTTTGACATGGGATTTTATTTCCATCACACTGTCCAATCGCATACACTGTTGCATTATCACTTGCGATTTCCCTTGTCAATGCTACATAGAAATTAGATGCTTTTGGAGTAGCATCTCTAATATCGGTTAGCAAGTCATCTACAACTCCTTGAAAAGTTGTAATCGGCTGTGATGCTGACTGATCACCACATCGTGAAGATGGTGTGCCAGTCCCATCCTGGACCACATTTGGGTTATTATAGAAGTCAGCAAAGTCTTCGTACCTTAACAAGAGATGACATAGAAGATTTAGAACTTCTTTTTCCAAAGCTTCTTTAGATTGATATGAAATGATAATTAAAATTACTTTCAAAAAATAATAAATTATATGTTCAAGAATTGTGATTTTCAATAATCTCTTCGAAGGAGTGACACAATGGATTTGAGGATCAATCCACATTCCGCTTAGTCTGAGGGCTGGTTTGTTAATTTCTTGTTGCAGACCACTCCGTTCTGTCGTGAGGACCGATATGTTTTTCCTTGCTTTGGTCCGCCTACACAGTTGTATTGTACTTTGAAAACTATCCCCAACTTGGAAACTTTGGTTGGATTTCTCTATTGTTTATGTATTAATCAATTAGAGGCACCCCAAAGGGTTTAGATCATTTAGATGAGCGACGGATTTGAGTGAATATAGAGTTTAAGTGTGATATTTGGAGTGTTTTTTATAAATATCATGATAAACAAAGGAAACTAGAACAATCATGAACACAAGTATATTTGAATGGAAACCGTTGCAGGAAAAACCATTAGGAACAAGAACTTGTATGTATAAAATTGCCAATGGGAAGAAGGGATTATATGAGTATAAAGTCGACAATAAGAAAAGTGGATAGAAATAACTGATGAAAAAACTATCACTAGAAATGCTTTATTTATAGCCTTTTTACAAAAGAATCTTAAAGATCCGAAACTTCTAAATAAAACGAAATAATGTCATAGAACTAGTAAACGTGGAAAATAAGTAATCAACAATCCAAGCAATGGAAATTCGTCTACACAGCCTTAATTCCGAAAACGCTGCCTTAACAGAAAGTATTTTTCATGCAACTGCAACACTTATGCCAAAGTGTTGCATTAACACGAAAAAGTTCAACGATGGAATTTAGATCATACTTCAATAATGTTTTAAATTCCCATAAAAAAATATTTGTGCCTTTTATTTTAGGGGATTCGAAAACACATTGTAATTTTGTTAAGTCCGTGGTTGGTATTGTAAGTTTTGTTTGACTTACCAATTAGTCAAAAGTTTTTAAATTAAATAAAGGAAGTTTGGCTATTGCAATTCTTAAAAGAAAGAGTATGTTTAACTTTTCTAAAAAAAGTTATTGGTCTAAATATAATGTTGTTTCCTATTAGGTTCAGTTGTATGATTCGAGTTTCATTTCACTCTATCTAGCATAAAACAACCATTTTAACCTTCTTTCTTGTTTCATCTCATTAACTGTACAAACACAAGTTTCAATAACAATTCAAGAACAACAAAATTTATATCAAATCAAAGAAGTGTATTTATGATCGAAAAGTGGTGTTAAACATGTAAGATATATATGGAGTGTAAGATTGTCTCTCCAAAAGAGCCCTTACGGATAGAAGAAGACCCCAACATATATAGATACATAAGGAATTGTGTCGCATCAGTGTGATACAGTAACACTTCCCCTTAGAGATTGAGCCTTGATGAGGCCAGACAACGATGTGTTAAGCCATGGGGGTGCAGATGCCAACTCTGATAGTATATTATATATATGTGTAGTCTAAAACTGTCTTTCCAAAAGAGCCCTTATAACGAAAATAAAGACTCCAACATATACAGACATATAAGGGATCATGTCGCATTAATGTGGGATATACTAACAAAACATAATTATTTGATAGAAAATGGTTCCCCAAGTGATGATCAAGAAGTTTACCAAGAAAAATAGATTAAACGTATATCAAATCAAGGTTGAAATATTGTTGAACAACAAGGTGTTTGGATTCCATTTTTTAGTGAGAGGCTAACAAGCGTAGATGAGGCCAGGTTATAAGAAACAAGAAAAGGATCATTCTACGACATTGTTATCAATTTCGAATGAGATACATTATGAAGTTACCGATGAAGAGAGTGTATTAGATTTATAGCAAAAGATTGAGCCATTATATATGACTAAATATTTCACAAATAAGCTTTTGTTAAAAAAAATTTGAATACATTAAGGATGAAGAT
Organism: Lactuca sativa; assembly: GCF_002870075.4. Classification (NCBI taxonomy): domain Eukaryota; kingdom Viridiplantae; phylum Streptophyta; class Magnoliopsida; order Asterales; family Asteraceae; genus Lactuca; species Lactuca sativa. The sequence continues at coordinate 159,005,654 of NC_056624.2, read as the reverse complement.
GCATTCTCTCTTTAAAGATCATTTATATGAGTTTAACTCAATCTTAATCGATTTGAAGAATGTTAAGGCAAAAATTTACGACCAGTAAGTAAGGATGAATGACACTTCGATCTTTAAATACCATTCAGATGAGTTGAACTCAATCTTGATGGAATTCTTCTATAGTATAAAAGATATTATAAAATCCTAGAGATATTTTTTCATCAAAATAATGCTTAAAAGTATAATATTGGATTATTGTTTTGCAAGGCATATAGAGATAGTGATGTATATGATGCTCGCATTGTTGCTTGTAACACGTAGGAACAAAAGTTGAAGGATATTTAATTTCTGTTATATATTACAATGATCACTTGGGTGTAGCAAGTGAAACAATTTAATTTGTGCTTTGACAACAACAGCTCTACTAAATTAGTTAAGCATAGAATTGTAAATATAGTAGACTTTACCTGATAAAGCAGTTATCGAAGAGTGTGTAAGCACCATTGCCAGCTGTGCATTTGACCAGTACAGAAACGCCAGCATCAAAACAAGCCACACACTGATCTTTGGATAGGTAGTTCCTGCACTGAGCTGCTGCATAGACCGTGTCCCCAGCACTTAAATCCTGTGCTCTTGCAGATAGTACTCCTTCATTCATTAATTGCTTTCTGAGTTCAGCTAAGGTAGAGTTACGATTCTTGATGAAATTTGTAGGATGTATTGGAGCGATACTACCACAGAACGATTGAAGATGAATGTTAGTGTTGTTATCATGGTCGTTTGACTGTGAAATTCCTGGCTGAATCAACAAAAACACAAGAAACACAACTAAGACAACCATCGCCCACTCAACGTGAGAAGCCAGAACAATTTCAGAAGAATAAGGGGATCGAGGAAGTTGCCTAACAAGTGCTGATCAAAGCCAAGTGAATTGATTTTGACTAAACTTTGTCACCAATAAACTCAAATGATGTATAAATGTTGGGACCATATGATAATTGATATATAGATGACTATTTAACTCAAGCAAAGACGACTATAATAACCCAAACAAAGAATGTCGTGGTACCCATATATTAGTTTTTTAATCTCCACGCCTAATAATACACCGAAGACAACTTACAACTGACTTCAGAATTATAGGTATGAAGACCGTTGATTTTTCAACTTTAGATGATGATTACCCTCGTAGTTTTTTATAGACTACACTGGTATGAACAATTCTGAGAAGAATTCTTAAGTATATACGATGAACATAGTTACTAGTATATACTTTTAAAATAAAATTTTAGTAAAATATTATATAATGGAATTGGAGTCCCGAAAGACTTACAAACTGGAGACTGATGGGTCCTTTTATGATGATGTGTCACTTCAGCTTACCTGTAAAGGCGTTCAATAATGGTTGGCGGGGATATATGTTTGTTCCTGTATTCTTCCTTGCCTTGTCCCAGGGGCGAGGATCCAAATTAATACTTTAAATTTAATCAGGTTGATTTAAATTTTGATTTAAATTTCTCATCTACTATAATAAATAATATTATTTTGTCGATGTCAGACTCTTATTCAATTTGTCAAATACAATTTTGTGGTTATTTTGAATTAATTTATTTTGTACATGTAAATTTATAAGTTTTTCTATTTAATAAACTGCACATAATATTTTAATCTAATAATTACAATAAATATAGTAACACATAAATATCAATTTTATTAATGGACTTATATTCTTATTTTAAATTTTGTCAAATTAAAGTTCATTAATTTATTTTGTTTATTTATTTAAATTTAAAAGATAAAAAAATCAATTTTAATAATTTATTATTTTTCTTAATTTCTTATACCTCTAAAATTTTTAAATATTTACACATTTATATTAAATTTTTTTAATTAACCCATATAATATATCGGTTTTACACCTACTATTTATCAGATCGATTATTATCATTCGGGAAGAAACAATATTTTTTTAATTTTTTTTATATATGTCAGATATCCTGATATCCAAAAATTTATTATTATTTATTATTTTTAGTATTTTTTTATTAATATAATAGATAGGTAAAATTAGAGGTTTTAATGTAATCTAATGACTTGCTTATTTGTTTTTATTTTAAATTAGTTTTTGAGTTTTTTATTATAAAAACTTAATATTTAAAAATACTTTTTTGGGATGACTTAGTATATCTCTCCTAATTGGGTCGAATGAAAAGGAAAACAATTGTGGTTTATGTCTTTATGGTGTTTAATATCTAAATAAAGGAAAAGCTCAAAAAAATGTATTTTAGTATATTCTACTTAATATCAATAGACAAAATTTCGGATACCGAATATCAAATCAATTAACCAAAATTTTTTTATATTTAAATTTTGAATATATCCAATTTTGAACACCTAAACGGTAATTACGAACATTTTCTAATCCATTTGACTAATATGAAATATGAAATTAGTAATAAAATATTCTAGAAAAAACATCATAAATGATCCCTGTGGTTTCTTCAGATATGAAGTTTAGTGTCCGTGGTTTAAAAACATCATAGATGGTCCCTATGTTTTTAAAATTTTGACGATTGGTCTTTATTGCTAACCCCGTTAAGTTTTATCCGTTAACTGAAAGACATTTTCGTCATTTCATTATCATAGGGACCATTTATGATATTTTCTCTTATTTTTTATTGAAAAAAAATTAATATAATTATTTAATATATAAAATCTCTCTCTCCCGTATCAAATATCATCTTCATCAAAATGTTTTCGCATACATATTCCATTCCAAAATCATTGAATTGTTCAAACCTTCAAAAGTTTTCCAATATAATCTTTAGAACATTTACCTAAGCAAACACAAAAATCGATCAGATCTAGCCTCAACAACATCAATCATCGCCACACATGTTAGACCAGATCTTGTCACTACCATATGAACCATCGTTCTTAGATGAAGAGCATGGTGAACATATGTGATTTTCAGAGTATGATGTAGCAGGAAGAGGCAGAGTTGGAGATAATGAAGGTGATGGAGGCATCAAGGATTGAAGGGGATATAGAAGGTTGGAGAGGTTAAGCTAGTTGATCACAAGGGAGAAAAGTCAAAGTTTTGAGAGGAAAATCGGAGTTGTAGATGATGAAGACGAGGGAGGTGATGAGGATTCAACCCCAATTTTTCTTACCCCACATCCCAAAGCTTTTGTTTACCCCCAATGAATTTAACCCTAAATTTGCCAAAATTTAAATCCACAGAGTGTTTGTTGATGTTAAAACCCCAAAAAAAGGTCTCCAACCAAACTGCAAGTAGAACCGAACATCAAGAAACAATGATCTCACCACCTCGACAAATGACTAAGAAACCACCCCAGGCTTGATGAAAACCAAACTCCAAGATGAAATGCAGGAATGAAAATACACAGTAGAGCACCCCCACTAGCACCAACCAAAAACATAGATAATCTCACCAAAACAGCAACAAGAAGGCATCCAACCACCAAACAACAAAACAAATCGAAAACAACAGAAGGCTTAGCAACAACCACCAGCAAAGGAACCAAGGAACCAATCGTGAGTGTCGGAAATCATAATGATCAACGGCCAAGGAAATACATGTACACTTGTACATTGGACGCACACACCGGATTATACCAAAAATTCACCTCTTACTAAAAAACCCACCTTTTTTCGTTTAAATTTTTTTAGGCCACATTTTTTATCGAAAAAAACCGAATATAGCATTGTTCTCGATTTTTCGTCATCTTTCCATAGAGATCCATGATAATATATAAAAAACAAAATTTTTTTTTTCGAAAAAAACTCACTTCATTTTGTTAGTTTTTTTTAATATTTAAGTTTATTTTTATTAAAAAAAATTAATTATACCAAAAAATATTAACTTTTGTACTCTATTACTAAACATCAACACCGACTAAAAAAAACTCGATCAGTGTAGATTCACACTGTGAATCTAAACTGTAAATATTTCAATTTTTGACATTCACAATGTGAAAAAACTCGATCAGTTCAGATTCACATTGTGAATCTGACTTGCTATTATGCACACTATTAATTTGAAAAGGTTCACAAAAAAAAAACTCGATCAGTGCAGATTCACTCTGCGAATCTAAACTTTAAATATTTCACTTTTTAACATTCATAATGTGAAAAAGATCGATCAGTTCAGATTCGCATTATGAATCTGATTTACTATTATGCACACTATGAATCTGAGAAGTTTCATAATGTGAATCTGAATTGAAATATCGTTTTTTTACACGAATATCGATCTATGTTTAAAAAGTACAAAAAGCATGATTTTTAATATATTTATTAATTTTTTTCTATAAAAAATAGACCTTAACTTTTCAACAAAGAAAATGAAGTGGATTTTGTTCGAAAAACAAAATTCGTTTTTTATATATAATCATGGATCTCTTTGGAAAGAGGACGAAAATCGTGAACAACGGTATACTTGTTTTTTTTTTCGATAAAAAACATGGGCTAAAAAAAATTTTAAACAAAAAATGGAAATGGGTTTTGTTATAATTCGATGAATGTGCGTCCATTGTAAAAGTCTACAACCCTTATTTTTGCCGTTGATCACTTTAAATTTCGACGCTTTGGATTGGTTCCTTGGTTTCTTGATTAATAATGGTTATTGAACTTCTCTCTCTCTCTCTCTCTCTCTCTCTCTATATATATATATATATATATATATATATATATATATATATATATATATATATATAGGCTTAGTTTTTTATTCAAAGTAATTATTATGTTATTGTATGTTTAAATATGAGCCAATCATTTTACTTATTTTAAAAAGGTCATTAATACATATTATTGAATTAAAAATAATCGAAAAATATCATCTAATTTAAATAGAAGGGTATTTTAGTCAATTAATATATATTTAATAAAGGAAATTTACATATTTTAAAGGATCATTGATTCTATTAATTTTAAAAATCTGATTTTACAAATTATTAGATTTTTAATTCGGACATTCTGACAGAATATGTTTGAGTATGTTCAAAAATAAAAATATTCTAGAACCATAAAATAATAAAAATATTCTTGAATATATTTCTTGTAGAATAACAAATTCTCGAACCAGTATTTGAAGAATTAAAACAAAAATTATATTAATTCTTATAAAAGACATGTAACAATTGCTAAGAATTACATTTATTGTTAAAGAATAAAACTAAAAAACTTTTAATTCGGGAAAAAAAACATTAAAATCTAACAAATATACTAATTTATTCTAAAAGACTAATGTTTCTAAGAGGCGTCGTTCAAATTTCGTGGTCCGTTCTTCAAGCATCAGCTTATGTGGAAACAAATCCAATGAATAAATTAGTCAGAAAATATCCATATTCCATTCCAGCATATTTGGAATTCATGATTCCATTATGATAGAATTGGAATTCATTTACCAATAATTATATTAATTTGGGGCATTCTAACAGAATATATTCATGATTATCATAAAAAACATTCTTTTATGATAGAATACTATAAACAAAGAAATATCATTCAGTTGAAGCATTTTAGCGAACGCTTGGTGTGGATCAAAACAACTTACAATTTCATGTAAAAACTAGACAATCGGAACAAATTCCCAATAAACCTAAACACATCGAGTCTATCAGAAAACCATTGTACCTTACATTCGTTTCTATCAGATTATCGTTAATCTATGCCTTGAAGCTTGTAAATGTAAGCAATTTTGCACAGGTTTCGTTCAATGTCATCATTCAAGACTGTATTTTTGAATCATCCAACAGAAGATTCCTAATTTCGTACATTTTTATTAGGGATTTCGTTTGAGATTAATCAATAAGAAATCAGAAAATAAGAAAATCAGTTTTCAACAGTGCACTTAAAGGGTGAAGAGTCAACTAGTGGCTTGTTATTTCACTCTAGATCAACAGGAACCTATGATCGGTTTCAAAAAAGCAAGTAGAGAAAGAAGGGTGTGATCGATTAAAGAAGAGAAGAGATCCAATTTCGAGTTTAATATTGATACATGCGATTTATTCGTGTGTGTGTGGCGTCGATAAAAGGTGGAGACAGAACAAGAGCCATATCGATTTTTGGGGACGTGATTGTTGAAACAAGAACATGAAGAACCGAAGAAGGTACATAAGGAGAGCTGTAGTTTTTTTCTTATTTCCTTGGCTCATGTCGATCAATTTTGCAAGAGGTGAAGGAAGGCATGCCTATTCTCATCAATTTTCACCTGCACCTGCGAATATGCGACGGGCCAAACGGTGGTTGTTGCCTTGCTGTTTGCTTCTTGCTATTGATTATCACTACTAGAAAATAGCCCTTTAATGACGCGCAAACAATGACACTCGCGGATAGAGGACGCGCATTTGTGTGTGCCCTAAAAAATAATGTTAGTTTTGCAAAATTTGAAGGATAGAGGACGTGCATTTGTGCGTGCCGTAAAATTAGTATCCAACAAAAAAAATTAAAAACACGGAGGGCACCTTTCATAAAAAAGGGCGTCGTGTAAATGTGTCGCTTTATATTTTTTTAAGGAAGGCGCGCGTTTTCTTGGGGGAATGAAATCCCAAAAAACTAAACACCCCGCCTGATGCATCTCCTTCTAAAATCCTCTACCAAAAAACCCTAATAATCCTTTAAGCATCTCTCTTCCACTACCTCTGCTCTCTCTCTCTCTCTCTCTCTCTCTCTCTCTCTCTCTCTTTCTTTCTCTCTCTCTCTCTCTCTCTCTCTCTCTCTCTCTCTCTCTCTTCTATTTGCAAGCCCTAAGCCGCCACCACCAGCATCGAACCTCATAAGATTTAAGAGTTCGAAGTGCCTAAGCAAACACTTCCGCCATCTCAAGATGTCAGTTCAAGATCGGAACTCCACATCGCAGTACACGATGTCATCATCGTCTCCACAAACCGCCGTCAACGGCGGAGAAAACGAATGCGACTGGGTCTGGAATGAAATCAAAGCCGAAGCTCGCCGTGATGCCGAATCTGAACCATCCCTCGCCAGTCACCTATACTCCACTATCATCTCCCACTCATCTCTCATACGCTCACTATCATCTCCCACTCATCTCTCATACGCTCTCTCTCTCTCTCTCTACAATCTTTGCCTCAACACCTTCTCCTCCGACCCATCACTCCTCTCCGACACCATCGCCGACCTACGAGCCACCCGTCAACGAGACTCTGCCTGCATCTCCTTCGCTACAACAGGTGAGAGACCATCATTAAACTTCAAATGATTTCCTGACGGTCAAATCCGAGAATTAGTTTGTTAAAATCATGGAATTAGAGCCTGGTAGTGCGAAAGACTCAAATGGTTTTTTATTTCCAGTGACATCCTCCAGAAACGCAAAGTGGTGGTACTCAGCCTTTCACAATGTCACCTCCATGGTTGGTATCGGTGTCCTCAGTCTTCCTTACGCCCTATCTCAACTCGGATGGTATCACTTTTCCTTCAATCCAAGTCTTCTCTGTAAGATTCTTTTTTGGTTCAAACGATGCACACAACATGTTCGATGAAAGTCCCCACACAAAATCCACTTTCATAATATACAATCTGTTTGATTCAGGGGCTTTGGAATCATAGTACTAGTCCTATCCTGGGTGATTACACTCTACACACTATGGCAAATGGTGGAAATGCACGAAATGTCTCTTTTTCTTTTGCAGGTTGTACAATTTATTAAGGCAAAAAGAAACAGTTAAGTACTTACTAGAACTGTATCATTGTTCACACAGAACATGTCTCTTTTTCTTTTGCAGGTTATACAATTTATTGACAATGATGCTGAGGGTAAAAGGTCAAACAATTCCATTGTTGTCATTAAGTCAAAATCAGATCTTAAATACCAAATTAAAGGTATACCTAATCCTTTTATGATGGTTTTATTTGATCTCAAGTCCACAGTGGTTGCATTTTAATTCACAGCAAACTTAACTGCTTTTCTTTCTATTTAGGTAAGAGAAAGATGTCTACTGCTAGAGTAGTTAATGCTTTGAAAAAAAAAAAAAGTTCCTTCAGAGCAGATTTATGTGCAGTTGTTAAATCATTTATGATATGTGTAAATATTCCATGTTCTCTCTCTAACAAAATTTCATAACATTTTACTTAGTTGATATGCAAAATGTTTTCCTATAGGAAAAAAAGGGTAAAGAGACAATCAAGTCATTATCTTTAAATGATCTTTTGCTACATGAAACTGAAGGAAATCCTAAAGAAATTAAAAATGATGCTAAAAGAACAAAAAGAAGCATGTCTGAACCCTCAGATTCCTTTTCACCTGAAGTACAATGTAAAGTAGGTGTCATCTTTAAGTTCCATTTTTCAGTTTTTCTTGAAATTCTCTTTACATTTCTTGTTTCTATTATTTGTTTTCATTTCCCATTAATGCTTTCCTTTACAGGAAACAAATCCTTTGCTTCCCACAGAAATGGTTGAGCATCTGAAGACAGGCCTTGGTTCCTAAGGACAGGTGTCATCTTTATTCTTTATCGTTACAAATTTACAAATTTGCCCTTGTTATGTACCCCAATTATTTAATCCACTATTTCAGATAGCTCATATTGAAGAGATTAATTCCCGGATAGCCAATTTTGTAAAGATTCCAGATTATCTTTCTGAAGGAACAAAATCTGCATTGAAATGTTCAGGTGTCTCAAAGTTATATAGCCACCAGGTATCTTCATTTGTAATTATCCAAAAATCCATTATTATTGTTAAAATTATATTATTATTATTATTTTGTTCTTATGGTATTTTAGGCAGAGTCAATTCAGGCTTCCATTTCTAGATAGAATGTTGTTATTTCAACCATGACATCAAGTGGAAAGTCTCTTTGTTATAATCTACCAGTTCTTGAAGTATTATCTCATGATCCTTCAGCTTGTGCTCTATATCTCTTTTCAACAAAGGTCCATTCTTTTAATTTATTTAGTTAAAATTTTATACTCTTATTCACTACTTAAAGAAAAGCATCATGGGGTTCTTTTATCTTTCTAATGTGTATTTGTGCTAAGAATTGTTTGGCATATGATTTTGTAAGGGCAAATTAGTAATTTTAGTGATGAAATATATTTTCTTTTTTCATCCTTTGGTATAGAAATGCACAGAGGTGTTGGTGCAAAGTACCTACCTTTTGGCTTTTTGAGGATGAAGGATCATCCGATTGCCGTGAAGATGCACCTCCTCTATCTTGGTTCTCCTCAACCTAAAGGATAAAATGGTCATTTACTCACTCACTCACATTCAGTCCAAAAAACAAAGCAAAGCAAAACAAAGCACTTACAGTTGAAGAAGGTTGTGCAGGTGTATCTTCCATAGCATTGGTAGTACCATTTAAATGTTGAGAGACAATAGGCATAATCTGGTGCAACAAATTGGACAAAAAGGTTCCTTCATCAGTGACCACTGTTGATGCTGCTGCTGCTTCTTCCTGGGCTGCTTGGAGAGATTCAATATTCCTTAGAACCCCTATGTTCCTCCTCAATGCAGCCTATGATTCTTGACAGGTACAAACCAGGATGCAGAAAATTTTCTCTTCCACTCTGATGCTATCTGTGTTTTTTCTTCTCTTCTGTACTGATAGCCTATGATGACATACTGTTCATGTACTCCCAGCGGCAATCACTTTAAGGATGTGATGCAAATTAGTGAAAAAGGTTGCTGCATCAACAACAGGAAAAAGGGTGCTGATTTTTCCAAGGACTTCTTTATGCATCCACAGAAAAAATAGTGAATTGACAATTATGCCCCCAATAGGTTGGCGACATCGTCTTACCTCACCTCGTCGGCGACTCTGACTCCTCGAAGATTTAGGGTTGTGCTTGGTGTTGTACTCGGTGTTGTGCTCCGTGATTCAACAATTGAGGTCTAAGGTTATGTGGTTGTGTTTGGTACTAATGGAAATAGAGAATATATTGTTTGATTACAATCTGATAAGCCTTCTTCTAACCGGTATGCTCCCTCTTCTCCTTTTAATTCGATCACAACTTTCGTCCTTACCCTTCTTCTTATTATTAATTTTTGGGTGATGTCGGGGGCAAAGAAGAAATTTCAGCAGTGGGACTTATTCCATCTGATGGAGGAGATGCCTGAGGAGGGGCATTTTCGGAAATATGAAGTTTTCCCATATACCAGAACAGTTAGTTTTCCAAAAACTCATAGAGGTAATTCAAATGGGATTTTTTTTTCTCTGCAATTGAAATGGGTGTTTTTTTAATAGTAGAACAGTTAGAATGAAGACATATTTTCTTCCTGGTTCTCCCTCTTTTCTTTCTTTCTTTTACTTCATTCAGTTGAACTACTTCTGTATTGACTTGGTCAGATGGGATTGTTTTTCTCTTTAATTCGAATTGGTGTGTTTTTTTAATAGCATAATGTTAAGGGTTTGTTAGATTCATGAAAAGTGTTCTGCAAGAAAAGGCGATTGCAGAGTAGTTCTTCTCTTTCTCTCTCTATCGAGAAGGTGATTGCAGAGAATACTCAGTACTATAAAAGAGAAAGAAAAGGAGGGAAAGAGAGAGAGTGTGTGTGTGTGTGTGTACATGTGAGAGAGTGAATTCAAGAACGATGAAAACGATATTTGAGAGCTTTGCTTCCTGCCTCTCTTTTTCACCAGACATAAGTGGTTATGTTAGTATAGTATTCATTCTTTTCAATTCATAAAAAGTCGCATAGTTTTTTATTTTATCTTTGTTTTAATTTATCAGATTTGACAAACCTATCAAGGCACACCCATTTGATGCTTTCTGTTTTACCTCCTTTTTTTGTCTTTAATCTATTTCATCATTAATCTATTTCGAATATAGGGTCTGAAGTCAGATGAAGATGACATCGATGTTTAAGAACATTAGTGATATGGAAGTACTAAATTCAAAAGCACTTGAGGAGAAGGTACTTCTACCTTTTGAATTCTATGTCACGAGATTATATATTCAATATCTCACATGGGTACTTCTACCTTTTGAATTCTATGTCACAGGAGCTGGACAAGGGCATTTTGGTCCATCTATATTCACATGGGTACGTCCTGGTGGCACATCACATGAAGGTGAAGGCGTCGGTGGAGTCAAAGGTCTTTCACTATCATTATCTTCCACTTTATAGCACCTGGAAGCAGCTAAAATTTCTTGTCTTCATATAATAACTGATAATCAACAAAGTATATGATATGTGAGTTTAAAGCAACTGACCTCATTTCTTGTTTTAGCAGTTCTCTTTATCTCAGCAACAAGCTTCTTTTCCTGCTCATTTCATCTATGTGAGTTTGAAGATGGGATGGAAGAAAACCAGGAGTGGAACAAAATGGAAATGTTGGATTCTAATTAGTAAGCATGCCCTTGTACCAATATTGTAGCATGTTCTTATGTTAATTTTTAATCTCAGTGATATATTTACATCAAATTTTATGGAGTTTAGGTCTGCAAATTACTCAGCCCCCGCCAGCTGCAGTTGTTCCTCCAAATGGACCAAATGCAAACCCTTTGGATCTCTTCCCTGGTTATCAATATTTTTCTTCACTTTCAGCTTGAGAATTTATGTTTTAGATCCTGTAGATTGTAACCTTGTCATGTTTGGTCTAGGGACTTCCTGACATGGACGCAAATGGTCCTGATGGTGCTACTGGTAACTTGGATTTTCTTCGTAACAGTCCACAAGTATTTATTTATTTATTTATAAAGTAGTCAACCATATCTATATACACATTAATTATTATTTATCTCATCAAAATAAAAATATAATTTATACTTCGAGCCATGATGCAGGCTAATCCCCAAATCTTGCAGGTATTTCATAAATACAAATCATAATACTTCTCAAAGACATAAAGGGTAGTGTTTCTTTTATCTTATTTCTTATGATTTACAAGAAAGTTTTGATTCAGATTCTAGCATTGGACAAGGGGGTACTACTGCATGGAAGGTGCTTCAATACACACTTTCTTACAACAATGTACACAAACTAAGGAAATAGCATTGTAGTACTAAGTTATATAGTTAGGGAAAACCTCTTAATAACAATGTACAAATATGTGTCTACTTTTGGAATTAATGATTATTTGTATGACATTAACTTTTGTGCAATGGATTGTATTTTTTGTATATGGTATTTTATTTTCTATTATCAGACATGAAATGCAAATTTAATTTGAAAATTAGTAAATCTATAAATAATTTAAAAAAAAAAAATTAAATTACGATACGCAAAAATGTGTGTCATCTTCATTTATGACATGACCTTTCTTGACAGGGGCTTTCTTGATACGCATTGCGTGTCATTAACACGCGCGTCGTAAGGTCACGACACGCGAATGCATGTCGTCTTTCTTTATGACAGGGCTTTCCTTGATACGCATTGCGTGTCGTAAACGCGCGTCGTAATTGCGCGTCGTAAATGAGCGTCGTAAATGCGCGTCGTCTACAGACGACGCGCAAAAGCGCGTCGTCTCTCTTTATGACAGGGCCTTCCTTGACGCGCATTTGCGCGTCGTCTGAGCCTTTTACGACGCGCAATGAGCGTCGTAAAAGGCTGTTTTTCTAGTAGTGGAGGGAACGAGTCAATGACGGCTGAAAGAGTCAATGACGGCTGGAAGAGAAGGGACGTGATTTTGGTGTCAACAAGATCCGCCGATGACAGGCAATTGATACACCTTCTGGCTTCTTGCTTCAGCACTTGGCGGACCTAGGTAGATGGTTGTTTTAAAAAGCCGATTGATAGAGAAACCCTAGATAGCTGAAGTCAATGGTTACCATAATTATAAGATATTATTTGTGGAAACTAATTATCAAATTACCTATTTACCGTTATTTATTTATTTAATTATTTATTTTTATTTTAAATTTTGATTGACGCACATTTATGCATACAATAACACAATAATTATTTTAAATACCTGAACCTACATCTCTCTCTCTCTCTCCCTCTCTCTCTCTCAATATATATATATATATATATATATATATATATATATATATATATATAGATTAGATCGGTTGAAAACTCATAGCTTCCGGAGAACCTGAGAAGTAAAGGTGGAGCGTTATATAAAAATTAACTCATTAAGGGCATGATCGTAATCTTATTGATCTCATGTAATGTTTTTTTTTTTTTTTTTTTTTTTTTTTTTGTGTTATTGAACAAAATTAACATAATAAATCAAATTTCGTATTTTTTTTAAAAATAATTTTTACTTTTTTTTTTTCATAAAACATTAATTTTAAAAAAATTAGCAGAATAAATCACATGTAATTCATATGTGATTCACTTGTGATTTTATGTGAATCACATGTGACTTATATGTGAATCACATGTAATTCATATGTGATTCGCTTGTGAATTACATGTTATTCATATGTGATTTATATGTGAATCACATATAATTCATATGTGATTCACTTGTGAATTACATGCGATTTATATGTGAATCACATGTGATTTAAATCTGTATGACATGTGACTCATATGTAAATTATATGTGAATTACATGTAATTCATATGTATTTTTTTTGTGATTCATATTTGAATTACATGTGATTTTTATCGATCGAACATATAATGTAACTAACTATCTAGGTTAAAAGGAATTACATGTGATTCAAGAACAATGACTAATCAGTAAAAAAGGTAGCATTTTTTGTAACTTTTTTTTTTAAATTCTTTTTTAAGAGATGAAATGTTTTACTCTACTTGAAAATTACCTTCACTTTGGCTTTAAAACATAAATAGCTAATAGTTAAAGACGAAAAGATACTTTAGACATACATATTTGGTCTGTAATTTGCAATCACAAAATAAACAAAGTGTAGCTAGTTGTACCTATGCCTTCCGGGATGGTGTAATCCAACATCATATAGTTGTCCGTGATAATATTTCCAACTATGTGATTGCTTTCCGGTAACAGTTAAGTGCAATTTCAAGAGCCCATCTATCAATCAAAAAAGCCACATTTGATAACCATGTATGTGATGGCTGTAAATCACCAGTCGAAAGATCAATTATTATTTATAACTTTTAACCTTTGAGGGAAAAAATGTCAATTGTTATGTTGTTACCTTCTACAAAGTTGAGATTCTTTAGTGCAGTCCACCTTTCATAGGATGATATGCCCATCTGTTTCTCGATTATGTCTGGCAATGCAAACAAAAAGATTATATAATTCAATTCATGTAAGAAAATGCAGAGTTATATCATATAAAAGATATGGAACTTACCATTATACTCTGATTCTTCATTCTTCATCTCTGAAACAGCACATGTCATGCTTTCAGGTTTCAAAATTGAAGGATCACTTGGGTTTTTGGTGTTAAAGGAAAGGGCATTATTATCAATATCATCAGATTTGACTATGTGTTCCTCTGGAACCATAAAAGCATCCTATTCCTTAACTGAAACATTCGGTGCTTCATTGAGATCAATTTTCTCATCTATGATCACCCATTTCTCTTCTTAATCATCATCTTCACATGGTTATGAATTTGGTTTTAGATCTTCTAAATCCACGTTCTCATGTTGTTTAATGACTTCATCTGATTTCACCTTTAAATCAACTACCTCACCATAACAATCTACTTTCTTCTCTCCACTTTCAAGTGTAGTAGTGTCTACATGCACAACCTCCTTCTCATTCTTTGAATTTTCATCACTTTGATGACCCAAATCCTTCACTTCATCCAAAAACAAATCAAGATTTATGGGTTCACTTCATTCCCTCTCTATCACTTCTAGCCCTTCAGATTTCTTTGCAGTCAACCTTGTGGATCTTCTTGTGTTGTAAGCTTTCTGTACAATAGTGGTAGTAGTAGTGGTCTCATTTTTCAAAGTTTCTTGATGAGTTGATGTTGTGGTCCCCTTCTTTTTGGTGATAGAAACCATTAGAGTTTTTAGGAATTCGTTGACCTCTCCATCCAATTGCCTCCTTACTCCACGAGAAGTTGCCCTACTCATAGTCACATGGAGAGACTCGGTTTCAAAATTATTAGCCTTTTGCCTAGTGGAAGTCCTACAGGTTGTGCGAGGAACCCTGACTGATGTAGCCAGAATTCTTTCAGGCGATTCAATTGACAATCCAATAGTTTCAAACCTTGAGGAATTCAAAAACTATTCAATCCCTTCCACCTGATTGAATATAGGAAGTAACAACAGTTTCTAAATCAATATACGAAAATTTTATATGTATATAGTTGCAGAAAGAAATCATGGTAAAAACATTCTGAATTACATAGATAACAATCTTTTTCACAGTTGGGTAATAGAAACAATGCGCAATCAAACAGATTTTAAATTGAATGCATCTTTCTCAATGAGAACATATGAAAATGCATAAATAAATTGGATTAAAATGAATAACTCTTTCTCACAAAAGATACGATAGCTCGTAAAAATGGATAAAAACATTAATCAACCATAAGAGCAATATGGCGAGATCAGTGACAGGTGACAAATCACAAAGCTTTATAGTTTTAATTTAACATCTGTACACAAAAACAACACTTCACCAATAGCGAGAATCTGAGATTGCGTTTTTCAGTACTAAACACTAATACAATAACAAGATACATAATCAAATTGGATTGGAATGAATTAACTTATAGTCTTAAGAGATTTGAGAGCATCGACCATGGCACTGTTGGTGACATTAGCAGGGATTTTTTGAGCTTGTAGAGAGCTTGAAGTCAACGCAAATCAGAACGTGTAAAAATCTCGATTATCAAGTTGAGATGAGAGAGAGAGAGAGAGAGAGAGAGAGAGAGAGATCAGAGAGAGAAGTGCGTTCAATCTAGAACATTTCTTATTGCGAGAATATTTGAGAAAAAATTTGGACTACTCATTTAAAATATATATTATTTATTTTCATTGTTCATAATATTACATCCCAATCGAAGCTGCACGCCCAAGACTGTCGGACCACCTACCGTTGTCGGACCGCCACCCGTCGTCGCTTGAGCGCCACCACATCGAATCTCCATGAAATGTCGCTGCAAACAACCTACAATCATCTCCTCTCTTCCTAAACCAGCTCACTCTGCCTCTTATCTTCGTTTGCCGGAAAAGTATCTCACTGGAAACTACCTTGTCAGAAATCACCTTCTTCTCATCTCCTTTCCGATCTCGTTTTCTTCATCGGATCTAGTTTCATCGGTTATAGATTTGAAGAAAAAAACAACCATATTTAACTCCCGATCAGGTTTCATCGCCCATTATCGTTGCGCTGTAGAGGTGTTTCTGATCTGATGGTATGTAGACCTCGAAAAATGTTCACCATTTGCAAACCATACTCAGCCCAACGATAGAATCTAGATCTAAGAAACCTTTATAGCGTTTCGCCGAATTCTAGATCTGAAAAACATTTACGTCTGCGGTCGGTGGTGGCTCTACGATAGAGGTGGTCCGACCTGGTGAAGATGAACAAAATTTCAGCGACAAAGAGGGCTTTGGGGCAAAGAGGCTTTAAGATTGAAGATCTTTGACGATAGTAGTGGTTAGACAGAGAGAACGATCCAAATAGTAGAAGATATGCTTCGTGCATGTGTCTTGGAGTTCAGTGGTAACTGGGACAAATATTTACCTCTTGTCGAATTTTTATATAATAATAGTTACCACGCTTCAATCAAAATGTCACCATACGAAGCACTACATGGACGTAGATGTTGTACTCCATTATGTTGGTGTGAAATAGGACAGAAAATCCCTGGAGGCCCTGAGATGACTCAAGACATGACCATTGACAAGATTCAAATTTTATGAGAAAGAATGAAAGCGGCCCAGAATCGAAAAAAGTCCTATGCATAAAAGAGGAGACGACCCATAGAATACCAGGTGGGTGATTTCGTAATGCTGAAGATATCCCTGTGGAAAGGCATTATGCGATTTGGGATGAAAGGAAAACTAAGTCCTAGATTTGTTGGTCCTTTCAAAATCACCCAGAGGATTGGTAAACAAGCCTACCGCTTGGAATTACCGGAAGATTTGGCAGGTATTCATGATGTGTTTCATGTGAGTTATCTGTGTAAATGTTTAAGCATATATGATGAAGCGGTTCCGTTATCCGAGGTGAAACTAAATAACAAGTTAACATATGTAGAAGAGCCTGAAGAGATCGTAAACGAAAGAACGACTAATCTATGTAATAAAGAAGGGGAGTTGGTGCTTGTCAAGTGGAAACACCATGGAGGCCCAAATTATACTTGGGAAAATAAAAATGAAATAAGAGCGAAATATCCCCATTTGTTTAAATCGTTTTAATTTCGGGGACGAAGTCCTCAAGAGGATGAGGTATTTGTAACATACACGTTATGTTATCATGTTATGTAATTTAAAAAAAAACGAATAATATTATGAAATATTATATGAATTTGAGCATTGAGTTCTAACATATAGTTTTTACTAGAAATGAAGTAAAACTATGTTTAAAATCACTCGGAAAATATTGAAAGTCTTATGAGATTCCAATAAAAAGTCAAATATTGAAATTTAACGAAAATAAAAAATTTGAAATAAGTATAATTTTATTATTAAAAGTTGTAAATAATTTTGTTAGAAACATTTAGACGAAAACCTCATAGAAATCCGAGTTATAACGAAGACGACGTCGTATGATGTAAAAAGTGAGTTTTTTATAAACTACTTTTTAGCCCTTATGATCTAAATGAAAGTCGTATTATTCGTTAAACTGAGAATTTTCCTAAAGAGAACGTCCAAATCTGACTTTATATGAGGAAGTTATGATTTTTCTAAATTTCGGAATAGTAGTAGACAACTAAAAACTCGAAATAAAGATCGAGTGATTTTTAGCCAACGTAACCTAAATGAGAATCGAATGCCTCGTCAATAGTAGTACAACGGTAAAAAGACAAACGAAAACGGACATCGGATGAAGAAGCTATGAATTTTTAATAGACTTTTCTTGTCTCGGCTTGTTAAAAATATAATATTAAAAATAACGTCAAAATTAGCCGACGGAATCTAAATAAAAGTTGTAAAGTGTAATCTCACCTACGCGTGGATATAAAGAACATCGAAAACGGAGCTCGTACGCAAAAGATATGATTTTTCGAAGTTTTTAAATAAAAATAAATGAAAATTTGAAGCCTTATCCGAGGAGGTACGCTCCGCATAGAGGCTTATGCCCATCATTCGCGTGGCAGGACCTCGGATTGACCACGTCTCCGGTCTTCGCATGATGGTCACGTAGCAGACACGTCTGAGCCATGTGCCATCCCTTCCGAGAATCGGACACGTAGCCTCGTACGCCTCACGTAGTGAGCTACTTCGGACCCTATAAAAAGGATGCGAGGTTGCCCGTATTTTGGTTGCCATTTTTCAATCTCCTTCACTCTAAAAACCCTTTCTAACCACTTTTAACCACCCGAAGCCTCGTTAGCATTCCCGACGCCTCGAAGTTCCCAAGAAAATTATATTTTCAAGTCGAAACTCTACCCGAGTAAGGCCGGTTTTCAACTAAAATCCATGGTTTCATCACAAAAAGTCATATTTAGAGCCGAAGTGCTGCCCAAATTATCATTTAATCCCCGGTTATTTCACGGTGAGTTCAATCTAGGGACAATTCTATGTTATGTGTAATATATTCAATGTACTTTTCTGTGTTATATCAGAGTTATGCCTTTAGCCATGTAGAGCATGACTCGTATAATTTTATGGTATTGGCTTTGTGCCTTTGGCCATGTAGAGCATGACTCGTATAACTTTTGGTATTGGCATAGGGCTATGTAGGGCTGAAAGCCTGTATATTCTAGCAAAATGATAATCCGAAATTGTATTTTCTGTGCCATTTGGGTTAAGGCTTTATTGATGTATATCAAGTATTGAAATTATCATGTCTCATTGATTGTAAATCATTGAATCAAATTGTTGGTTGATATGGAAAGTCTGTCATATGATACACATATGCCTTTGTTGTTCTTTGTCCCTCTTTGCTTCTATCATATTGATATGTATATGGAATAGCGTTATATTGTAACTGTTATTGAAATCACTAAGCGTCACCCGCTTATCCCTCTCAATGTTTAAATTATTGCAGGTGATAAGCATCAAGTATACTCATGTACTGGTAGAAGATGTAGAATAGATAATATTATAGATTTTGTATTGTATTCCTAGGAAAGTATGTAATATATAAAACTTTATAAAAATCTTAATAGTCGGTTTGTATCCAGTATATGTAAATAAACTATCAATGTAAAATATTGTTTTATGAATATTCATGTAGCATGTTTTGGAGTAACAATGTATTTAGTATGAAAGTTTTGGGTCCTTCATAAATCCTTCCCTGGAAATCCCTATGAGGGCTGGTTTTTACTGCAAAGGAGATCAAATCAGGAGTGCTCGCTGGAATATTGCGAGTAGGCTTTCGCGTAATTCATTTTCTGTTTCGACAAAAAGTTTCCAAACTCAAAAGCAAAATACCATGACTTTGTCCATATGTTAAGTCAAATTCATGTTAGCCACCAAGGCGCCATGGCAAGCCATTTGTCTTTGTAGTCTTATAAAGGAGCATATGGGACATCATATAAAACCTACCAGTTTGTATGTCGATAACAAGTAGACAATTTCTTTAATAAAGAGTCATGTTTTTAATGTTCGAAGAAAGCAAATTGACATATGTTTTCACTTTATACGGGAGTGTAAGAGTAGAAAAATTATAGTTAAATATGTCAGTTCAAAGTATTAATACGCATACTTCTTTACAAAGGCTTTGACACACATGCAGCACGATGAAATGCAAAAACATATTTAGCATAACAAATATCGAGTTTGGTTCAGTTTAAGGGAAATGTGATATTAAATGTTATAAACGACACACTTCCTTAATTATATATTTAGGTGTTGTTTGTTTTTTCTAAGGTAAAATGTCTACAGTCTGCGGACCACATCTGTAGACCTTTGCAGCAGAAGAGGTAGACCAAACGTCTACAGCCTGAAAAAAGAAGACTTTTTGTTTTTTTTAACATCTACATGCTATTAAAATAAATGAAAGCCTAAATAAACTGAAGTTTTAAACTACAAAGAAAATTTTAAATATATTTATGACTTTGTTATAAATAATTAACAAATTTAAATCAACTTTTATATATTATTGTATTAAAAGTGAAAATAAAAATGGTATAAATTAACGTATATATTTGATAAAAACCAACAATTTTGATCGCAAGGTTATGCTTAAACATTGTAATTATGAATTAAAGAATTTGATATATAAATGAATAGAAATAAACTTCGATTTTTTCAATTAAATCAATTAAAAATGCGCCATAAATACTTTTTCTAAGAAATTGACGATGCTTTATTAAATAATGTTTTATAAAATTCGGCACAAAAAATATAAGAATATATTATTTTTTTTTCATATTTATATAAACAATTTCAACGATCATTATTTTAATAAACTATTATTTATAAATTTGTCAAAAATATCATGTTTGTGTGGTCAAACTTTTTTTTTAAGTATTGTAACTTTTTTTTTTGTTTCAAATGACTTATCACTAATAAAGATGGAATAAATATACATTTAAAAAAAACCAAAAAAAAAAGTATATGTGTATTTTTTGGCTAGAAGATGTCTGAAAATGTTAGAAGACTTTGGTCCATATCTACACCAAGAAGAGGGCGCACAGACATTTATACATCTGCAGCCTTCAAAAAAACAAACAGTCTGCGAATACTAATGTCTGCGCGTGGTCTGCGCCGCACAAACAGAAGAGGTCAGGAAGATCTATGGACAAAAAATAAACACCACCTTAGTCCTTCAAGAGGATAAGAGATATAATATAGTGTAAATTGCAAAATTGATCACTATGGTATCCCAAAAAAATGCAGTTTAAGTCTATTGTTTTTCATTCACATGGTCAATCCAATATCCAAACTTCCATGTCGATTTGGTCCCGATGGTGTCCCAAAAGGTCCAATTCAAGTCATTTTTTTAGACGGCAGTTAACTCGAGTGATCAAATCTGCATTAAACTTTCAATTTTATACGGCTATCCAAATGAAAAAAAAAAAAAAAAAAACAAGTCTCGGACTTTTTGGATACCACATAGACCAATTTTGCAATTTACTCTATAAATGTTTTCTTATTACAATTTGGTTATAAATAAAAGTTGTATTTGGCCATTGTAACACACAATTAAAGCAAATCAGTAACATGCTCGTAATCTCCTTTAACTTCTTGTATTTTTTTTTTCTTTCTACTATCTAGTAAAAAAATCATAGCATCTCCTTTTTGTCTCTCTTTACCAACTATTTTCTTTTGTTTCCGACCACTATGGTCTATTGATTTTGAAGCCTTTTGTGAATACTAAAAATTATCCCTTAAATATAAATGTTTTATATATAAACAAAATTCATCAACATTAGGGTAATATTCGACACCTAATAAACCGTTTCTAATTACATTAGTGTCTATGATTAAAAACAAAAAAAAATTGTTCATTTACAAATAATCAATGATAGAACTGCGACAGAAACCACGGATTCCAAAGTGTTTTGCGACAAGTTAATATGTCATTGATTCCGTCGCTAACTTCCTTGTATTTGTCATCAAGTCCCTCGCTAATTCCATCGATGATCTGTTGTGGGCCTTTAGCGACGGATTTCCAACAGAAATTTCCATCACAACACAACCCTATAAAGTCGCACACTCCCAACCTCCTAAGGGTTGGCTCTGACTTTAACCAATCATTTTCTATATTGTTTGAGCACTAAGCTAAGATATACATATTGATCTTATAAGCTCCAAGATATTTAGCATAATTCCATCTTCGAGAGGACATCGAACCAAACCCCTTGGGGAATGAAACGACAAACCCATCGTACACATATCCTACATACGAATAGATAAATATTCCATACATAGCTAGTCACACCTTTCCACAGATAGGCACACAATAATATTATTCCTTATTATTATTATTATTATTATTATTATTATTATTATTATTATTATAGAAAAGGATATCGTTAATGGTTTGGTGACTTTGGTCAAGTTCTGCTTCTTTATATAATTACTACCCCAAAAATCAAAAGCAGGCATTCTGAATTTAAAATCCACTTTGTGGCAAGAACAAAGAACAAGCCATGACTAGGTGGTGGTTCTATAGGTGGCAGATGGTGTTGGTTGCCTTTATGTTCATGGTCTTCCTCACAACTCCGGCGACATCACAACCACAAACAAACATACTAATCACAGCTTGCAGCCTAGTCAACGCCACCAACCTCCAAAATTTCTACGCCAATCTTAACTCTACTTTCCAAGATGTCCGAAGACAATTGTCGAACAATAACACCTACTTTGCAACCGCAGAGAACACGAGGAATTCAGAGTCAGTTTACGTAATGGGTCAGTGCAGGAACTACATGTCGACGAGAGACTGTGTGGCTTGTTTTGATTTTGCAGATAGGTCAATACGTTACTGCGCTGGTGCCAACGGTGGCCGAGCTGTACTTGACGGCTGCTTTCTCAGGTGAACATTTTATATTACTTTATTCATATTGTGAATACATAGACTATGAAGCAAGAGCAGCCAATCTGGAAATATCTATGATGATGCAACGAGCGGTTGTACTATACAGCTCTGTATTGCGTTGAATGGCTTTCGATTCCTTGGTTTGTTTCTATCAAATAGAAGTAAAGTCAAACATTCTACTTTTGTCTCTAATATAATACAAATTTTTATTCCTCAGAATTGATTACGATTATTTTCTTGAATAAACAATCCATGATGTTGAATATGAATTTTTTTCCCCTAGTTTTACCCAAAATAATATATTTAACTAGCTTTTGAAAATATTTTTCCAGAAACGGAGATATATTTAAGTCGTTTCCAAAATTTATTCCACTCTTCAATTTCCAAATTTGTTATTTTATACAATATTATTATTATTATTATTATTATTATTATTATTATTATTATTATTATTATTATTATTATTATTATTATTATTATCTAGCAGATATCACAAGCTTTTATTTATCAGCGAAAATGAAAGTATAACATACATAAATCAATAAGAATTAAGCTAGTAACAAGAAAAAAGAACTTAATTACGATAATATATGGTTTGAAACTTCCATGTTATATGCTTATATAGATAAATTTTTGGGAGTTAGTTTCCCCTAATCAAGCTTATAGATAAGATTTCATTGAAGGGCTACAAATAGCTACCACTTATATACATACGATTGGTGGGGTTGGTATGGAAAAACTATACATAATCAAGATCACATTAAAAATTTTCATTTTAATATCATGGTTTTCATTTCCTGACATTTGAGTCCTTACATTTTCATTTTATATTAATGATCACCATTAAATTTTCTTGTAACATCGATTAGAACTCTGAAAATAACATTGATTCTTTTGATTAAGGTACGAGAGTAATTCTTTCTACGATCAAACAACATTGCCCGGAAATGTTGGTTTATGTGGTAATCGTACTTCATCAAGACAAAGCGTTTTTGAAACCACAGTGGATGGATTATTATCTAATCTTTCTATCGCCACACCTAAAATACCTGGTTTCTTTGCTGCCGCCACAGCACCCGTTAATGGCACCAATACAAGTACTGCTTATGGTATCGCGCAGTGTGCCCCTACTGTAACATCCGATGGTT
Organism: Lactuca sativa; assembly: GCF_002870075.4. Taxonomy (NCBI): domain Eukaryota; kingdom Viridiplantae; phylum Streptophyta; class Magnoliopsida; order Asterales; family Asteraceae; genus Lactuca; species Lactuca sativa. The sequence continues at coordinate 158,982,041 of NC_056624.2, read as the reverse complement.
GTGGTGCTTGCCTACAAGTTGCATACGCTAATATAAAAAGTTGTGCAACTGATGTTACTGATGGGAGAGGTGTTGATTCTGGGTGTTTTATGAGGTACTCAGCCTCTCCGTTTTTCCCCAACAATACAATTATGGATATCACGCCGTTTTTACAAGATGGTAAAACTTCTGAAAACCCTATGATAATTTTCTTGAAATATTACATTAGTTTTGAAAATAAGGAATTCAATATCAAGTGCATCAACATGCTATTTCCATGTACAGGAGGTTCAAGCAACAAGGGAGCCATTATCGGAGGTGTGGTTGGAGGTGTAGGTGGTTTGATTATCTTGCTAATAATACTTATACTTTTGTGGTATCGTCGATCAAAGAAAAGAACATCACCAGGAAGTATGAATTGTCGATTTAATTGTAAACAATTATATTGAAGTTGATCACCGTTTTAAACTGATTTAATTTCCAATTAACCTACCAGGTAACTTACATGGGGCAACAGAATTGCAAGGCCCAATGGCATATAGCTACAATGATCTCAAAAGAGCTACAAAGGATTTTAAGGAGGATAATAAACTTGGAGAAGGAGGCTTTGGAGATGTGTACAAGGTACTTAACTTTTTATTTCACATTACTTGTTATTTGCCCGATTTTATTTCTGATCAACTCATTTTATTTTTTTAACATGCTTCTTGTATTATGTAGGGAATCGTAAAGGGTGGAAACATTGTTGCAGTGAAGAAACTAGCCATAGGTTCCAATAATGCAAAAGACAATTTTGAGAGTGAAGTACGGGTTATTAGTAATGTTCATCACCGAAATCTTATCCGTCTTCTTGGATGTTGTAGCAAAGGACCAGAACTACTTCTAGTTCTTGAGTACATGGCAAATGGAAGTCTAGAAAAATACCTATACGGTAATTAAATTGGTATTTATTAATGATAGAAAGTATATAAATAAGTGAACTTCTATTTAATTTCTTCTCTGATATAGGTGACAAAAAAGGGAACCTTAGCTGGAAACAACGTTATGATATTATTTTTGGCACAGCTAGGGGTCTAGCATATCTACACGAACAATACCATGTAACCATCATTCATAGAGACATAAAACCAAGCAACATTTTACTCGACAACGATTTTCAGCCAAAAATTGCAGATTTTGGATTGGCAAGGCTTCTACCTGAAGACCAGACACATATTAGCACAAGATTTGCTGGAACTTTGTAAGTAATTAATATGATATACTTAAAAATACTTCTTTTGTATAGTTTAAGGAATTGAAGAGGAGAATATTAATTAATAACAAATTGTTAATTACTTATAGGGGCTATACAGCACCAGAGTATGCAATTAACGGGCAGTTGTCAGAGAAGGTTGACACCTACAGTTTTGGTATAGTTGTTCTTGAGATTATTAGCGGAAAAAGATGCACAGACGTCCCAAATGAATCAGCTGGAGAACAGTACCTTCTAGAACACGTAAGCTTGAAGCTATTTAACTTATAACTTTACTTAACTTATCAAGCTAATGATTTAACTAGTAACTCGAGTTAATGTGTGGTAACAGGCTTGGAATCTGTATGAGACTCGCATGCACTTGAAGTTAGTTGATGAGACATTAGACCCAAGTGAATATAGAGAAGAAGAAATAAAGAAAGTCATAGAAATAGCACTAATGTGCACTCAGTCACCGGTTTCTGTAAGGCCAACCATGTCTGAAGTGGTGATGCTTTTAAGTGATCGATCACGCGTGCAAAACCCACCAAGTAGACAAAATGTCAATTTTAACGATGTAAGGATACAAGTTGATAACTCCACATCCACTACTTTGTCCATGAGCAATGCTGATGCTACGATTACAGAATTAACAGGACGTTAATTTCATTACTGATGTGGCAATATGGATCCAGAAGTAGTATGAAGTTTACCTTGAGATTTAAGTGTACGCATTCATGGATAGTACTCTAATTTTCATATAGGAATGGAAACGCAAATGTGTAGAATCTGCGAACATATGTAAAATTTGATCATGCTATGATCTTTCGTATGCTTTGATTCGTGTAAACGCATATCAATAAACTGTTATGGAGTTTTTTCTTCCTTGGTTTGGCGTATTGCATAAGTTAATTAAGTCTATCATCAAAAGGAGATATTGATGTGATTTTTCATGCAGTTATACTTCAAACTTGACATTTAAATGTTTTAATTTTGATTGAATTACATGAATGTTTTTTGCATGTGATATAGTAAAACTACAATGTTAATCCAACTTTGCATTTCATTTCCAAGAGCAGTCGTTTCTAGGGGTGGAATTAATTGGTACGGTACCGAGTTTTTTTTTCTTCAAACCGTATACCGTACCAACTATAGTTGGTATAAAATTTTTGCTACCAGTACCGTACCAAGTGCACTTGGTACCAATTAATTTGGCTACCAACAATTTTGGTTGGTATATATTGGTATTTGGTATATACCAAAATTTTTAACTAATATGTACTATACATGAATACAAGTTGAATTTGTGAACATTTGGTCGTTGCTTCACTCTCTTCTGGTTGTATATGTTTTTTTCGGAAATCCCTAAAAGGATTAAAAGAGGTTTACCCCTAGCAAGTTGCTAGAGGAGACAAATGATAACACTACAAGTAAAATGAATGATAAGTTAGTATTCCTTTTTACGTTTTAGTGTATGTATCACCGATCTCGTGCACATCAAACAATAAGTATCAATAAATTTGTCGGTCAATGTGTTAGTTTAGTAATTCTAAGACTTGTTAGTTGTTATTCTAATTAAAACATGAAGATATGAGAACTCATATTTCTTTGTGTGTGTGTGTGTATATATATATATATATATATATATATATATATATATATATATATATATTGGTTGGTATGGTACAACCGTGATATTCAAAATTTAATACCGTTACCGTACAAATACTACTTAATTGGCATGGTATTACCAGTCAAACATATTGGCTACCAAACAACTTGGCTACCAATTTAATTGGTTCGGTTAGTAACATGTTGGTTGGTTCTCTATGGTACATATTTGCCAGCCCTAGTCGTTTCGGTTTGATGCGATTTTTGTCCTCAATTGTTAAATATAACCATCATCATAATTAATATATATATATATATATATATATATATATATATATATATATATATATATTATATATATAGGGTTAACTTCAAATGATAACACTATTTAATGTGAGAACGTGAGAACACTACTTTATGTTACTATTCTAATATGAATTTTATAAATACAACGATATGACATTATTCATCAACAAATATCCGAACAATCACATTAATATTCACATTAAAATTTTGTATGTACAACTTTATGACATTATTCAACACCGAATATATGAACAATCACATATTTAACATTCACATTAGAATTTACTAAATTATTACGTATATATATATATATATATATATATATATATATATATATAAATTTTAAAGTAGAATAGCAATATAAAATTGAATATATTCATATTATAATTATTACAATACTATAAATATTAAATTCATAGTAGAATATTAACATAAAATAATGTTCTTACGTTCTCACATTAAATAGTGTTCTCATTTGAATTTAACCCTATACATATATATATATATATATATATATATATATATATATATATATATATATATATATATATATATATATATGAATGAGTTCTATGGAAAATGAATGATTAGGGCAACACATATTTGAACAAATGAAAACATGACAACACATCACTTTCACAATAACTTCCACAATACATTACTTGTGAAGAAAGAAATGGACACGTGTCATTTGATTATTGGTTCTGGTAGATGTTGCCCTAGTTATTTGTTTTCCAGAAGATGGACGCTTTTAGCTCTTGTTTTTCATCACACATTCACATAACCTTTTAGCATAATAGCTTACGTTTTCTGTGCCAAGAAATGTAGGTGTCCGCTTGGATTATCCTAGGCTGAATTTCTTGTAACCCAGGCATAGGGTAGAAATATCAGTTCGGAAAGTGATATCACGATCCAAGCTGGTATCCAGATCTCCACCGCAAACCCTAATTTTCCCGACATATCTTCCGAAAAGGCTCATTTGTGTTAGGATTTTCAACTGTGTCATCTCTACGTATTCCAAAGCCATGCAAAAAAGAATAACCATTATAAAATGTATAGGCATCATTGGGTGTATCAAAAACTTTTCCTAGTATCCTTTCATCATTAACATCATCTTCGTCAAATTCAATGTTCACTCCGAAATCTTTAAGTTCTTCTGATTCATATGTTGCTTCTACAAAATCATTTGTATCAACATTTTCATTTATATACGGTTCTATAGCCTGATCAGCTACTTCTATTTCAAACATCATAACCTGCACAAAACCACACGTAAAAGACAATAAGAACTTGACCCTATTAATGCCATTCCAGTAACTTTTTAGAGATGGTCTAACATTTTCATTATATCAAAAGCAATAAATTATACTAAATTTGATCAAACAAAAGCATCATGCATAATAATAGAACATATGAAATAAAAATTTCCGTTGATAAACAATCGGAACTAGAAAACATATGCAAAATTAATACTTAAAAGTGAAATCAATGGTGAATTGTGAATTGCTTTGCCTATGAATTTGAATGAGAAAATTAACACAAAAATTTTCAACTAATCTGATACACTAAAAAATTAACACCAAATATTATCTATAAATTGCTTTGCCTATGAATATTTCTTTGTAATCGTTTTTGAAGAATCTGAAATTTTACATTAAATAGTTAAATACCGTCATCATAATAAAAATATAAAATTTTTATATCATTTGGTTAAAGATTTAGAAGGGTGTAAATTACATAATTTATGAATAAATCCTTTTGATAACTATTTATGTAACTAATAAAAGAATAAAAAAACACCTGCAATATATATATATATATATATATATATATATATATATATATATATATATATATATATATATATATATATATATATATATATATATATATATAAAAGATAAACCATGCGAGAGAATTTAAGAATACTACATTCAAGAACTTAAATACTCAAATCGATAACAACAATTAATTAACGATGAATTGAATTTTATAATAAAGAAAAAGATAATGAATGAAATAGAACGAACCTGTGATGCAAGCTGTGATGCAAGAATGACGGCAACATATGGGAAAAAAATTCACAACTACGTAGTTTTAATAAAATTAAACCAATAAGAAAACAATAGGGATCGACTTTAGTTGTTATTTTTTTTCAATAAGAAAACAATAGTGTTTAAGGAAATTGTTATTTTTTTCAATAAAATTAAACCACCAATCAAAACTACGTAGTTTTAAGCACTGGGTACCTAACCTTATATACTCTTAAGGCTATATTCACTTTTTTCTATATATATATATATATATATATATATATATATATATATATATATATATATATATATATATATATATATATATATATATATATATATATATATATATATATATATATATATATATATATATATATATATAATAGTAATGAGACCCATTTATTATATGAGTTAATTTAAAAAACAAAAAAAAATGTTAAATATAAATGTCAAAATATTTGAGAACTCTGAATTTATAAGAAAATAATAATTTGATATAATAGAAATTTTTTTATTTTTTAAATTTAACCAAATAATTTTAAATAAATAGAAGAAACTAATGAGCTTTAAATTCGGGAATTTTGAAGTTAAATGTACGTTGATTAGTAAAATTAATATCAATTTATTACTACATTTATTTTAATTATTACATTAAAATATTATGTGTAATTTAATAAAATAGAATAACTTAAAAAATAACATGTGGAAAAAAAATTTAATTCAAAATAACCATAAAATGACATTTAGCAAATTAAATGAGAGTGTAACAAGTGGTAAAAAATATTTATTTATTACAGAGGATATATATATATATATATATATATATATATATATATATATATATATATATTGTAAAACGAAATCTTCAAAAAAATATCTCAATATTTTTGATCAGTTTACCGAAATTAATTTTTATCATTTTTACAAAAAAAAGTCTTAAAAACCGGTAAAATGCTTCATGATGACTATTTTTCCGTGGTTCAATCAATAAAAATTAATTTGTGGCTACTTCGTAATTTGACCCGAAATAATGAGATTATTTTATAACCTAAACCAAAATATTTGGACTTTTCTGCAAAAAAATATTTATTTTTATTTTTATTATTTTATTGTAAATCTAGATAAATATTTTCTTTTAATCTTATTATTATTAATATTATTAAATAAATAGATACAAATATATTTTAAATACATATTTGTACAAATAAAAACGAATTTATACCTTAAAAAATACATATAAATATAATAAATACATATAAAAACATATTTATATATTTTTATGCCTTGAAAATATTTTTAAAGTTCTTTTTTCATTTAAATATATTTATAAGTTGTTGAGGAAAGAAATGAATGATGATAGAACATATCGGTACAACCAATAGACAAATCATACTTAAGTATGATGGACTTGAAATTTATTGTGGACAGACGATCATACTCGAAGTGCCTAAATATGATGGCCAGACAACCATACTTAGACCAGGTCATGCTTAATTATGGTGGATAGACGACGATACTTAACTTACCTAACTGACATGATCTATACAAAAAGATTTGATCTGAACAAGTAAACAAAAGTATGTTTTTTCGGTAAAGAGAATACGAGAGATCAATCTTCAAAATATTTGACATCAGGAGTGTGTTTACATCAATCTTTACCACCATCTTTACATAACCTCACACAACCTTCGTATCATCCAAAACATATATTTACATGTATAAAGACGTTTAAATAGAAAAATAAATTATATATATATATATATATATATATATATATATATATATATATATATATATATATATATATATATATATATATCACTGTTGTAAAAATCTCGACTAAGTCCCGATTAATCGCTGGGCGCTACTCGACCGATTAGAGGGCACCTAGCTATTAATCCATGCATACATAATGAGTGAAAAGTTATAAAATGATGAAATTTTAACATTTTGAAAAAAGTTTTATTTCAATGGAAACATTCTGAGGCATGATTAGTTTTGTATTAATCATATTAATGTATTTTGTTATCATATTAGTGGTATTTACAAACTATGATATGATATTTGTCATATTTAATTTTTTAAAATTCAAGAAATTAGCAATTAGTGGTCCCCGATTAATCCCCCGATAAATCCCTGCCTAGCCGATTAATCTCTTGACCTCAGTCCACCGACTAGCTAACGTCGAGCGTTTTTTACAATCTTGATATATATATATATATATATATATATATATATATATATATATATATATATATATATATATATATATATATATATATATACACACACACACACACACACACACACTATAAGAAAAACGCGAATTTGCTATGGAAGGAATCCGTTGCGAAAAGCGGAAATTCCATTGCAACAGATGATTTGCTATGGAATTTGCAACGTCCCATTTCCGTCCCTAAAAACGCCGTAGAATGGGTTTGCAACGGAAATGATAATTCCGTCACAAATGTGACAACGAAATGAAATCCGTGGTAGGTGGTATTCCGTCGTCTATTCCGTAGTAGGATCCCATTACAAAATCTGTGGTAGTTATTTCCATCACAAATTCCGTGGTGGTGATTCCCTAGCAAATTCCATGGTGATAAATCCCTTGCAAATTTTGTGGTGGTGAATCCCTAGTAAATTATGTAGTGGTCATTCCTTAGTAAATTCTGTGGTGCTCATTCTCTAATAAATTCCATGATGGTGATTCCGTAGCAAATTCCGTCGTGCTGAATCCCTAGCAAATTCTGTTTGATCACTTCCTTACAAATTTCGTAGTCATGAATCCCTATCAATTTTCGTGGTGAATATTATATACCAGAGTCCATATGGACCGATGGATAACTGATTTATAAATTATATTCAAATTATTTTATAGTAATATATGAAAAACAAATATAACAAAAAAATCAAAAGATTATATCATAAAATAATACAATAATAATTTATTGCATGGAAAAAGAAAAGTTGTTAATCTAAAATAAATACTCTACAATAAACATATATCAACACTTTATGACCTACTAGTGTTGTTGTTTTTTAAAGACATTAATAAGATCCATTGTCATTTGAAGTTGTTTTTCAAGACGCCTGACCCTTGCTTTGTTTTCTTCTTGTTGGACATTCATCATTTGTTTAAGCTTTTTGTTTTGCTCTTTTTGTTTAGCAAAAAGCTCCCTCATTTCTTCTATTTCATCATTTTTTCCTGAATGTAAGATACATCTGTTTTATCGTTCCTATTGGGAACCGCCTTTGAAAAAGAGCCTAATCCATAAAGTCTTCTTTTGTTTGTCGTGACCACCAACAACATCATAAAATAGCTTGTCCTCCTCAAATTCAGCACATTCAACTTCCAACTCTTCCCATTTTTCTGTATAGGCCGCCTACAAAATAAAAATAATAGAAGTTAAAAGATATCAAATTTATGAATGATATTATGGACTAGCTACAATATAAAAGTTTAAAACCGAAATGAATATCACCTGAATTTGTCTATCTTTTTCATCTGTGAAAGTGACTCCATCATGATTCTTCGTGTGTGTATACAGGAACAATTCACTATGGGGTGGATCATGTCCTAATTTCCTCTTTTGCATAAATACCATATGAAATGTCAAATATACAGATAAACATATATAAACATTGATATGATGTACCATTAAAAAATTTACCAAATCAGAAGCTATCTTCAAATGACTTGTGGATCCGGTGTTATGTGTAGGTTTAGCTACTCCATCAACCACACCGTTACACCTATTTTTTTTGTTCTGCTCATATTTTAGCTTGTATTCATCTATATTCCATTTTAATTGCTAGGAGTTCCAGACTTCCTGTGGAATATGAGCTGGTTTAAAGCCATGTTTGTTTCTTTTTGGGCTCCGCATGTTGAAGAGATATTGACCATAACTTTGTGTCGCTTTCCTTGCCCAAGCTTTCCTCACTAGCGAGTCTATTGTTTCATCCCACCAACATTTTTTCTACACATTAACAATATAAACATAAGTTTAAGTGTAAATGTTTACCAAACAACAATTTATCACATATAGTTAATTACCTAAAACTCCTCCTAATATAATTTTCGCATTTCTTTGGTTACTTTTCCCCAAGCGTACCCTTGTGGATCTACTGTTTTTAAAAAGGACCAAATAATAAAGTGTGCAGAAGGGCCTGGTGGCATGAGCCTGTTGTTGGATTAGTATCTAAGTCCATAAGTATAATTGGTATGTACTTGACTCGAGAGTAGCATGTTCCATTTAGGTTGCATATCATCAGGACAATTTGATAGGATGGACTTTTGAGAAGAAGTTATTTATGGTTTCTTAATATATTATAAGTTCTAATATATTAATATGAACAAACATAGATCTAAGGTATTTTGGGTTGCATGTACACCTTAGGAGTGTTAAAATGCTCAAAACCCAACAGTGGTATTAAAACCTAGGCTTGCTTTCAATTATATTCGATGTCCACTGGGGGACTCACCAAGTTGGTGCTCCAGAATGCAGTTTTTCGATGTTTTTTGGCTGGAATTGGACTAGGATCATTACCTTAAGCTGTTTTTGAACTTATAAACCTGTTTTTGATGTGGTAATGATGATGCTTATCCAATTTATACGATAATTGTCAAAGTTTCATGTTTTGTATTAGTTTATTGGTTAGGCTAATTACATGAAATTTGTTTGATGTGAATTGTCTTGTTCTTATGATTTTAATTTAGACCATTGACAAAATTGTTTGATTTTATAAGTTACAATAGTTGATCTAAATGTTTTGATGAATTCCGTATCTTGTGCTCAAGTTATGGAAAATGAAAAGTTTTTCTTTTAAAGAGACTATTAAACTTATAGGTTATTAACTTGAAGAGTCTTTTTCCCATAAATGATTTTATGAACTTCATAGCATGTCCTCAAGTTTTGGATTTTCAAGAGTCTTTTCATTTAAACCTATATTGAACTCATAAGTTATGAATTCCAAAAGTTTTTGAATTGTTGAAAACTTGCCCTCAAGTTTTGGAATTTGTAAATGTAAAGGTTTAACTTTTGAAACATTTAATTCCAAACACTAGAATTTTAAAGTTTAAAATTCTACCCTTATACTATTATAATATTATAGGTTTAATATTTATATATATATATATATATGTATAAGAACAAAGTCAGTCTTACCATTAGTAGGCCTCATTCACAAAGCCGGTCTATAAGGGGAGTATAAGGTTACTGCCTATAAAATGGTAGTTTAATGGGTGTCCACTCTCACCCACCGCTTCCTTGACTAGTGGAGGGTCGTTAGCCAAATGTGTATGATATGGCTCTAATTCTCCCTTCATTAAACGTATAATGATAAATAAAAAGTAACTAAACACTTAAAAATTCCCAAATCTTAGTTACTTAAGAAAATGTGAATATGGTGCTAACCCATGAGATTGCACTTTGCACCTTGTTAAGTCGTTGGTGGAGCGTGTGTGGTTAACCAACACACTAATCTGGACTGACAGTGTGTGGAAAAAGGTAGCATGATGTTAATCATAGATCAATAGAGTGTGTGTGGTTAACCAACACATTGATTAGGTGGTTGTGACATTGGGTGTAACAAGCTAATTTGCATGGTTATTCACACCTTGTTTGTGATCCTCGGCATCCCAGTCACAAACTTGAAGGGCACAATCGAGATTTAAACATGCCATTGAAAGTTTCAATGAATCTCAAAGGATCGAGGAATTTCAATTCACTTAAAAGATAAAATTGTTTTTCATTTTTCGTGATGGAAATTGGTAAATCTTTTACCTACCTTCAAATATTTTACACTTTGGATTACTGCATCCCTCTTCCAAATTGTAAAATATTGTGTTCGGTCCTAGCCTTAATATTTCATTTGGGTGTTATATTAAGGACTTAAATCAACTAAATTGAATTTCTCCCATTGTAGATGTCTAGTTTAGACAACTATGGTCTTCCCACAACCTTTGGAACAAACTTTCCTCTTGAAGATGATGTCCTACGGTTGGATCGTCGAAGTCATGCTTCACTTCCTCCACCTCCTCGAATAATAGTCCCAAACCCACAAGTTCATAGACTTGAAAAATTCAAGGTCACTGAAGCCCTACTTGCAATGAAACATCAAAATGGAAGGCCTGTGTGTACTCACGTCTTGGTTTTGAAGTCACATATTGACAGGCAGAAAGTATTGGATGTCGAAGTCTCAAGGAATTTGGTTGTTGACTGGGTTCTTCAGTCACTTCCTGAGTCATATACTGAGTTCCTTAAAGACTACTATATGAAAGACCACGACATGACCCTTATTGATCTTATTTATTTGCTTGTTGCTGCTGAATCAACAATGATGTGACGCACTGCAAAAGCAAATTTGATGGGAAGATCTACTCCCCAAACTTCCATGGACATTGACAATGGAAACATTGGAAGTCCAGAAAAGATTTCTCTTTCCAAGGGAAAGAGAAAGGCTAAGTCTGAGATTGTCCCGTGTACCATTCCCAAAGAGTCCATATGTTTATGTTGCCAAGGGAAGGGGCATTGGTTGTGAAGCTGCCCTGACTACCTGAAAGATCTGAGTAAAGGTAGAATCAAAAAGTTTGACTCTGCTTCAAGTTTCATTTTGATGTTTTGTAGGATCATGTAGAGAGAAGGAAGCTTAAAGGAAGAGTATGCTGAATCCGGGTGCGAAGATGGATTTCAATCGCATGGTTCGATGATCGGATTTTAGAGCTGATGCTTAAGAGTTATGATAGATTGCTTAGAAATATGTAGTAAAATAGTTTTCATTTGTAATTGCATTGTAAGGAAAAGGTTTTCTGCATTTTTATAAATAAATAAAATTTTGTTTTATTGTTATATCTCCTTGCAATGGCATTTGTGAAAATTGATGTTTGTATGTTAGCAATATGAATTTCACTCTTTCGTTTGTGGTTGTGTTGAGTATTTGACATATAAGGAATGATTGTCATCACCCAAGTTTCAGTTGGACAGAAACTTGGAATCATGCGAGTTGTGTTGCATGATGAATGAGAATTTTCATCTTTGGTAAATTAACACTAATTCCTTGTTCACATGTATATGTGAGTCAAGTGAAGGACAAGGGGATTGGGTACACTGGGTGTGCGCTGGTCAAGATCCACCACAAAGATTGATAAGACTATTCGTCATGATTTACTAAAAGTTTAATAAACATGGTTATGATTACAAGTTTAAGTATAATTCTAAAACATTGGAAAAGGTTCAATGGACGGGAGAACGAATGAGAAGAAACAAATTAGGCAGAAAGATAAAAGTTTCTCCAATCTGAAAAGATGGGAGATTACTTTAATATCATGTTTTATGATCATATTAATGTTTATGGCAAAACCATATCACAATTGATCCTCTAAAGACATCTTAGTGCATTTATATGGCTAAGAAGAGGAATCGTGAATTGTTGAAATAGTTTAAATCAAGAAGATGAGTCATACCTCGTTCCCAAAACAAGTCTTAGAGTCATACTTCAAGATTGTAAGCTTGAGTGACATAATCTTAAGAAAGGTTTAAAACACTTATCAAATGTATGGTAAAAGTTTTCTACTCTTGTACATTTGAAATTGGTAAGTTGTGATGTTTTTGGATAAAACAAAGACCAACCAAGGCCAATCGTGTGAAGTGTTTGTCTTGATAAGAATCTGCACTAACTGTTGAATATTCGTTTTGTCAAGGAATTATTCATGCCAAGAGAATCTTATATGTCAAGAGGGCAGTGGGAGTCTTAAAGATCATGACAAGTTTCTACGAACTAATCAAGAATAAAACCAATTGTTTATCACTAGCACAGGACTTGAGGTTTATAACATATCGTGTTGACATATTCTTATTTTTGTGCCCATTCTAGTTAAAGTTGACTATGCATGTGAGTTCTATGACTTCTCAGTTGTTTGCATAACAACTTGGAAGCAATGGCAGACCCTTCTGCTACCAGGTGACAAGAAATTAAGATTGAACAAGTTCAGTCCATATGAGTTTGGATTTGTCACTAACCTTGTCTTGTGATTATGGTTATGACAAATTCACATGGATAGGAACATACACACCATAAAATCTAAGTTTCATAAGGTTTCTCTCTGATTCAAGAAAATGATGGTGAGGAAACGCTTTCACTAAGTAGATTTTTAGAAGATAGAAATTGTGATATTTGCAATCTCCAATTCAATTATGATTACGACATCCCTCTTCATAATTTGAATTGTGAGAAATGGAAAAGGGTCTAAATATTTGAAACTTATTGCTGTAAGTTCTAAAATTGTTAAGACACACATGTGAGCTATTTAAGGAAAGGTGTATGATTTTGAGAAGCCTAGATAAAGTTTTATCGAAGCATCCCGTATCATAAATCTTAACTTTGGTAAGAAAGTCAAGAAGTATTGATTTCTAGAAGTCCAGCTGATTTCAGAATACATGTCAAAGCTAGTGGGAGCATAATTATTATGGTAAGTGTTGCAAGTTGGCAATGTTAATTATAGAAAACAAAATTTTCAAGTCGCAGGGTTTGAAAAGTTGTTTTGCTATAATTAAGGGAGAGGAATTTATACTTCATTTCAAATTTGAAAGCTTGGATTGAGATTTTAATCAGTTTTAGTCATATATATATATATATATATATATATATATATATATATATATATATATATATATATATATATATATATATATATGAATGTTATGTTGGAATGGTTCAACATAAGGAAATTCTGTATATGGAAATGTGAATTGCGTTCTCAAAATTTGATTATGATTACGACATTCCTCTTCATAATCAAAATTATGAGAACATGGCAAATAGAAATATTATAGCAAAAGACTGATTAAGTATCATGTCTTTATGTTAGACATTATGAATCATATCATATATGCTTCAGGTATAGGATCGATTGCATATGCTATAATATTATCGTGCTCTAATTTTCCAAATGCCTAGGGCATTTAGAGGGAAAAAGGAATAGAACTGGATATGACTAAAATGGTTAAACAATTGTTAAGGACAATCTAAGGTTCGCCAAAGATTGTTCGCTTAAGGATAGTTGGAAGTATAGTAATGGAAGGACCATATTGACATTATTATGAATAGATAGGAGTCTAATAATAATGGGTTGTCATATGGAAAATATGGAATATTTCCATATTGGCAGTTGAAGAATAGATGAGAAAGTTAGAAACTTTTATGCAAGAAGAATGTTCAAGTGACTATACTTTGAATTTGAGACTTCATTTCCATGGAATTGTCTTGTAACAATCTCCAAAGGAATATTTTGTAATATCATTGGTCAAGTCTCTGTGGCTTTTGGCACCTAGACATTACAAAAGAATAATTGCATGATAGTTTAGAATCTAACACTTTCTAGCAGTGACAAGAATTAGAATTTCTTACACTTGCAATAAGGATTTGGAATTTTGAAATGAGCATCATTAAAATGTTTTTCAATTGATTTATTTCACAAAGTGAGGACTATAGACAAACATAGTGTGCATACTTGGTGCATGGCATAACTATTGTTTAGACAAACATAGTTTGTATGCTTGGAGCATGGAATAACTATTGTTTTAATTCAAGTATTAAGTAGATTATTCGAAACATTATACAATGAATGATGAGTAATTAATATGGCTCAAAAGTTTTGGGGCCATATAAGATTAGTATTATTCTTGTGTTTCACTTTGCATGTTTTGACTTCCCGAATAACTAGGTTATTCAAACCATCTAGAGTCGATCATACATTGGAGATAGGTATTTAGCCAAGACTACCATCAATAGGTCTGTATTTTGTTTAGGACAAGGTAGTTGTAGTGTTCATGAGTACTCTTGGAACAAGATTCGAGTACTGGATTCAACCCACGCTCATCTGAATCACTTCATGGATTTTATCACGAGTGATTGTGAGACGATAATATCTCATATTCTTGAAACAGAGACATGTGAGTTGTAGTTGCTAGTCGGTTGCACGTTGACGTATGTAAACACACGAGTAACTTGGTGCTATAAAACATGTTGTTGTGTGTAATTTGGTGATAAAATACAAGCAAGCATTTGAGTTGAATTTTATCCATTCCTTTTACCCTTAGAGGGATAAAAGCGATATATGTGGGCTCCTCGATGATTTAGTGATGACATCAGGCCTAGACTGATTTGATTTGTTTAATTAGTCGGTCGTCATAAATCGGAAATCAGGAAACAACAGATGTACAGAGATAATGATTATAATCCATGTCTCAGTTCATATGATATCTAGAATGGAGGAATATATGATCCCTTATCTAATGGACATGTCATTAACTAGGTCAGAGTTCGACAACGACTTTTAAGAGCTACGATTGCTAGTCCGGATGGAGTCATGCTTACAATAATAGCTATTAGACTTATCCAAGTGGGAGACTATTGGATTAGTGTCTAAGTCCATAACTATAATTGGTATGTACTTGACTCGAGAGTAGCATGGTCCATTTGGTTTGCATATCATCAGGATAATTTGATAGGATGGACTTTTGAGAAGAAGTTATTTATGGTTTATTAATATATTATAAGTTCTAATATATTAATATGAAATCATACACTACTAGAAAAAAGGCCTTTTACGACGATCATTGCGCATCGTAAAACACTCAGACGACGCGTAAATGCGTGTCAAGGAAGGCCCTGTCATAAAGAGAGACGACGCGCTTTTGCGCGTCGTCTATAGATGACGCGCATTTACGACGCGCATTTATGATGCGCATTTACGACGCGCGGTTATGACACGCAATGCGTATCAAGGAAGACCCTGTCATAAAGGAAGACGACACGCATTTGCGTGTCGTAACCTTACGACGCGCGTGTTTATGACACGCAATGCGTATCAAGGAAGCCCCTGTCAAGAAAGGCCATGTCATAAATAAAGATGACACACATTTTTGCGTATCATAATTTTAAATGTTTAAAAAAATATTATTTATAGATTTACTTATTTTTCATATTAAATAATACATTAGAAATCTCATAATAATAAATAAAATACCATAAATAACAAAGATAATTCATTTCACTAATATGTCAAATACAAATAATTATTCCAATAGTGAGTAAATGTTATAAAAAATGAACTCATTTATATACAATTGCATTATCTAGCTTACTATGTGCCAACAACTTCTATCTTTTTCCTTCTCTGCATAAACTTCATTAGCAGCATCCTAAAGAACTTCTATCTTTTTCATCAGCAACATCCTCATCAAAAACTTCTATCTTTTTCCTTCTCTGCATAAACTTCTATCTCACACTCAATGTAGTTTTAAACATCAGGTTTAAAAAATCAAGTTTGTGAATCTCTTTTACAGCACATCAGATGTGCTTTTTCCTTGAAATTATGCTGCTACTTGAGATAATATAGAAAGGAAATGTGATTTGGATAAGAGAGAGAGAGATAGATAGATAGATAGATAGATAGATAGAGAGAGAGAGAGAGAGAAACAAGATATGAATAAAATAGTTACTTACACAGAAATGTTAACCAGCATTATAATTTATACGAATGCAATTCTCTTGAAACAGGGGTCCGCATCCAAACTCACAGTAGCACGTCGAACCCTATCTTGTGACATTATAGAAATATGATAAATTTCAGTAAAATAAGCAAATTATAACAAGTTATACGAGGGCATATACCTAGAAACTTGTCGACGTTGAACTCCTTGGTCAATCCAGAAAGAACCCCGAAAGATCCCTTTATCACTTGAGGCATTTAATAATAGAAGTTGTAATTGTACACATTGAAAGATGAAGGACATGTTTGTAATTACTGAGACTTAATTAGTTTGAATCTCTTTCCTCTTATATATAAAATATCTATAACGAGTCTAATTGCACCTGATGAAAAGCCAAGGGAAAAAGAGTCTTTAAAGCAAAGAATTCATGAGAGGTCCTAAGTAGAAGGGGCAAAAGGTTATTTAATCCAATTACTTCATGCCATCTTTATGGAACCCACTCATGCAGCTTCGAATTCAGATGAGGTGCTAACTAAACTATGTTCGGTAACCCACTCATGCACATCAACCTGAAAACAGTATTGAAAAAAATCTGTTAAGCTAAAAATAACAGGGAATTAATGAATAATAGCAACACAGTTTTCCTTTTTTACCAATGTGAGTATGCAGACTTCAGTTTTTACCAATATGGTTAGAATCAATATGCATTAGCCATATTGGAGCACAATGATTGATGGAGCACAACTGATTTGTATGTCTTGATTATGATTGAACTGAGAAAACAGGAAAACTTAATGTGAAAAAAAAACTTTTAGTCTACATTACAAATTGAAATGAACTTCATCAAAAGTGTGCATTAAGGAGAAAAGAAAATTATACCTGTAATTATAGTTTTTCACTTGTCAAATATTGTCTAGTTTAACAGCCTTGAATCCAACCTCATCACTTGTCAAATACAACCATTGCCTTTAAATTTTAAAATAAACATCATAACATAGTTACATTGCATGTCTTTCTTTGTATAATAATGTATTAGACTCAAATTTTAATTTAATTTATTCCAAACCTGATTCCCATACACTCTGGAAAGCTGTTATAAGCTGCTCTTTCCCGTTTTTACCTGAAAAAGAAAAACAAAAGTACATGAATTATAGTAATCATTGTATATGAAATGAAATATAAAGAATGAACGTCAGTTGCCTACTCCTGTTTTTAGATAATCTTCTGCAATATAAACAACATCACTCCCGATAGATATCTTAGCCGCACCAGATCTGAAATATTCTGAAGCCACCTCCAAACTAGAATAGTACCTATATTATTAATATTTTAAACACTTATTAAATTCTTCACAACAACATATTACATATTACATATTTACAATGAACACTTAACAGTACCTTCCATTTGCATCAGTGAAATCTTTGATACCATCACCAACTGTAAGTGGTACAAAAACATTCTCTGATGTGTATTCAAAAAGCTAACCTACAACATGTTACAACTCAGTAATAGAATGACTCATTCCATTCCATTCTATCCTAATACCTAATATGTAATATGTAATATGTAATATGAAAGAATGAAAAGACAGTAATTAAGTACCTCATCACCCCATCTAAGTAATACTGTCCAACAAGTTCAGCTGGCTTCCCTAGGTTCCTCACCTATCACACCATTTATTTATTCAACAAAAACTTCTTACAAAAATCCAGATTGCTATTGTGGTGCTGCTGTGGGACTACAATCGATGTATATGAAAACTTTTCCTTTGTCGGGGGCTGAACAACTTAGTCATCCTAATTCAGACTGCTATCAACAAAGTTCAAACATAACAAAAGTTGATTCCAACCTAGAGAATTAATATCTAATGGAATAAAAGAATCACCCCAACTTAAAAAAAGGAAGGCTTCTGATTGGATTTGGGTTCTCACTGTGACATCATCAGTACATCCTTCCTCTTCCTCCAGTTGTGTTGCTGTAACAATCAGAACCAACATCAAGTTTAGGCAGCTTGTGCAGCCACTGCTTCCTACATCATAAATCAAAAAATAAACACTTTAATAGAAAAACAAAGCATATGTAACAAGAAGAACAAGGAAGACATGAATCACATTTTAATGACAAACACACTTCGCATTCAATAAGAAAAAAAAACAGGCGTCCTTGGAGAAGGTATGTCTAGCCTAGTAGAGTGCATGATGCTTTTCCAGGAATGGTGATTAACTGAAAGGCCATTGGACAGCAGATCAAACTGAATCTAGGCTATGAAAAAGTCACAATTACACAAGTAAATCACACATTTGGTCCCAGTCCTTTACCAAACTTGTGATTTTGCCACCAAATTTGTAATTCGCTCTAAAAAAAAGTCTTGTCAACTCTGTTTTGCACAACAACCAAACACTCTCTGAGTAAGTTTTAAGATCTAATACGTGCATGTGTGAAATACAATAGAGACAGCCTAAGACATCTTGATAGATAAGTGTAATACATTTGCTACGATAATTATTTAATAGAATTTTCAAATTCTGACTTGAAATAATTGTGTTTCACAGAAATCTAGATGCTATAACCGGTTCAACATATATTTACCTTCTCTTGTGGAATTCGACATGCATAATATTTTGGAGAAAGATGTAGCTGGAAGGACTACACACTAATGCAATCTGAATGAGAAATTGATAGCCATGAGCATTATGAATGTCTTGTTATGTGACAAGTGATTTACATCTCTCTTCGATTCAAGATTCATCTCAATTTTACTCAAATACCCCCACCACTCCCTCTTGTTAGTAATCTAACAAGAAATGATTGCAGACAGTTAACTTTTAACAGGTTTCTGTTAATTCTGTTAACAGGATTCTGTTAGGTTTCCAATTTCATCACAGGGGTTGGGCGTTCTATGTCAGCAGTACCACTCATGGTTTCACTGTCCATGCTGGCAGTCCAACTCCTCATATTTCTTCGTTCATGTTTTCAAAAGTCAACCATGTTGAAAATAGATCAAAACAACATATTAACAGAGGGAAGTTTTGTCTTTTCAGCAGTTACTGTTTCAAGTACATAAGGCCTTTGTACCTTAACAGCAACCAAATCCCCAAACTGTATCCTGAACTACCAAAACTACCCGAACTCTCACAGTTGCAAGAAATGGTGCCCAAACTGTATCCTGAAACACATAACATGGTGGATGAGAAGCTTCAGTTAGAAATTGGTGGTTTTTCACCTGATGTAGATGTAGAATGGGACAATAATTTGCTGACCGGAATGGAGAAATATCTGACCACATATGACCTATCATGGGAGCAGTATATTGAGGGGAGCCTAGAGGTTGACAAGAACAATGCCATTGAAGTAGGAGGTCTGAAATATAACCTGAGATCAGCTAAGTTATATATATTTTTTAATTATGTAACAAGCCAACAAATTTGATATTGAAATGAAGCTTAAGTTCATGACTAATTTACCTTTCAAAGTTATATAAATGTGAGTGAATTTGATATTAATGTCTCGAACTTGATATTACTGTCTCCAATCTATCTAGAAATTTACCTTACTATCTCCACCTGGCACCAGACCCTGAAAAATAACAGTTCAGGGTACCAACCTCTGTCATTTATTTTGCAGTTTGTATATCCCTAAAGATGCAGCAAGCAATCCGTGTACTATCACATTTGTTGCAACCAATTTTATAATTTAAAAAAATCAGACTCAAAACAAGAAATAATTATATATTTTGAATTTTATAATAATTACCTGCATATCTTCTAATTGGTGAGGTTATAAAGTAATAAAGAGGTGCAACAAGCCCATAATGGTGAAACTTCGGGGGGCTAAGATCCCCACTACAGAAGTAAACAACCTTAAGTGGAAATTAGTTTATTTTGTTCGCTTTATTAAAAAAAATAAGATTAAGCCAATTATGATTTAAGAATAGTAGAATACCAACCTGTGTCATACATCTAGTTGCTAGGATACAGATCAATTTATTGAAGTATGGATCATCACCCTGCTTTTTATTTTTTATTTTTTTTATAAGATAAAATTTAATAAAAAATTAGTTAGAGACTTTTATAATGATCAGTGAATGAAATTGGAAAGTCAAACTAACCACAGCCCAGTCAAGTGAGTCAGCAAGTGATTTGGATGATGACACATCAAGGTCAAGGCCAACAAAAGCAAAAATGTGTAATAAAGGTTCAAGCATTTCTTTTGTTGGACTAGGATGTCGCTTGTAAACAATATTTATTTACTTAATCAAAATATAATATATTCATCAATGTGATTAGCTTAAATAGTTAGCAACTCTATAGTAACAGATCACAGTTGTGACCGTATTGCTGGATTCTCATATTAAGATAGTAAAAGGGAATCAAATCAGTTTAGAAATTGTAAGTAAATGAGATTCAATTCCTAATACATAAATTAAATTCCAACTCCTAAACACTAAATTGATTTTTTTATCATTATCAAAACACAATTGGCTGGTTACTACTCATGTGTATGTATAATAATAGTAAATTGAATCTAATAGGAATACATAAATTTTTATTTACCTGTGAGGTTGTCACTGTGGCAGGTTGCTTTGAACCTTGTTCATTAATCTTTGGACAATCCCCTTTTGGTTCAAACATTTAGTCAAACACCTAGTGTGCATAAAAAAATCAGGTACTTATATCATAAAATATTAACAATTCCATGAAAATATATGAGAGAGGGTAAAAAGGCACAAAAAATCGTCCAAAAAGAAGGACTAGTGGGACATGAAACAGGTAACTATGGTTGAAAAAGGAAGAATTACCTTTGAAATAGGCCTACTACGCATATGAAATAGGCAACAGTGGTGGTATAGTGGTGGTTCTGGGCTGTTGCGAAGGCAGTGTGGTGGTGGCTCAGGGCTGGTGTTGTGGTGCGATGTTGTAACGGTGGAGTCTGAAAGCAAACACAAATTGTGATGGAAGCTATTGTTTTTAGTGATGTCCGATTCATCAAAAGAAAATCATTCTTCGATCAATCTTCTATTTTGTGAAAGAAGATATTACTATTTCAAATGTGTTATGTTTGATTAGGGTTTGCACATAGAATGAAGTGAAAGTCGATCGGAGAGGAAGGGGTTTGCAGAGAGAAAGAAGGGAGAGAATGAAGTCGATTTTGGTGGGTGTAGAGAGCAGAGAGGAAGAGGAAGCAGGTGTTCAAAATTTTGGGGGATTTAGTTTCCCCCTTACCTATCAAGGAGTCCCAGAAACGAGCGTTTATTAAAATTATAAAGCGACATTTGTAGAGGACGCCCTTTTTATTATAGGTGCCCTCCGTGTTTTTAATATTTTTTACATGAGACACTAATTTAAGGGCACTCAGTAATGCGCGACCTAAATCCTTAAAATTTTTGAAGAGATGACACTTTTTTAATGTCGCTCTCTAATGCGTAACATAAATCAAAGAGCGTCGTGTTTTGCGCGTCGTAAAAGGGTCTTTTTCTTGTAGTGATATTTCTTAATTATTATTGATCAAGAATTAATTTGGAATTATTTATGTGATCAAAAAGAGACTAATTAAATATAAGGGGTGATTTGGTAAATCATTCATTCTTATAAAGTAGGCTTATGATCCATAGTTCTTCATGTTAGGCTAAACCCATGTGGTAACCCATGGATACTACATGAAGGTTTTAACCCATGGAGCATGAGGTATATGGAAAGTCATTAGGGTTTACATGGTGTAACCCTAGTTTGCCACACTATATAAGAACACTCGTAGCTCATGAAATCGACACTTAAATGGAATACTAGAGGTCTAGCCGGTTTGTGTGTACAAGGAATCTCTTCTCAAGTTATCCTTTGTTCTAGGTGTGTTGTGATTCCATTTGAGGCATTCATATTATTGGTTCTATGCTCTTGAAAGTCCAAGCAACAAACTACAAAGAAAGGGTATGTTATCTAACTTGTTTTATTACCCAAGTATCAAAATCTTGTATGCTAGTTAGGGTAATACCTTGGAAAGTTCAAGTTTGCATGTATAATAGAGAAAACATAGATCCAAGGTATTTAGGGTTTCATGTACACCTTATAAGTGTTAGAATGCTCAAAACCCAACACCTACAAGTAATCATGTGATGGTTTAAATTTTGAATTGATATGTATGTGTAAACAAAAAGGTTATACATAGAAAAAGTTGTAAGATATGATTGGTAACTCACATTTTTTTCCAAACATGAACAATTAAACATCCATCTGGTCCACAATCTTCAAAGGAACTGTTTTCACTTTGTACATTTTCCACTACAGATCCATTCATGGTTGGTTGTGTTGGTGATTGGGTAGATTCTGGGATAAGTGTTGTTGATGGGGTATATTTTGGGGTAGTTCTTGGGATAGATGTAGTTTTGGTAGTTCCTTTACTTAAGGAGGACGTGGTAGTTATTATAGTTGTAGATATAGGCTTTGAGGTTGTAGTAGTAGATATAGGTGTTGATGATGTCGTAGTGGGTGTCGGTGTTGAGGATGGTTTAGATGATGTAGGTGTTGAAGTTTTGGTTATTGATGTAACTGTTGAGGATTGTGTTGTTCCAGTTTCTGACGTTTTAGATGTATTTTATAAGGACGGTGTTGATGTTTTAAGTGATGTCGAGGAAGTGGTAGTCATGGGTGATGTTAATGATTTAGGTTTAGGGGTTTTGTTGGTAGATGTTATAGGTCCATTGGATGTGGTTGTTGGTATTTGGAAGTCGATTTCTTCATCTTGTAATTTTCTGCTTATGAATTTTGCAGTTGAAGTCCTGTTGCAGTTCAAAACCTATGGTGCAATGAATTTAGTTGGCTTTACATTGGATGCTCCTTTTTCTTTCAAGTTCGATATCTTTCTTGCTTAAAAATAAACAAAAAACTGTAGTCAATACCAATGTATTAAAGATGATAAACTACTGATGAGAAGAGAGAACAAACAAACAATAAAAATAAATTATATATGAAAGCATTACTACACATGCAAACTATTGAATACAATCAAAACCAATTTAATTGTAATTTTAGATGATAATATACATGAAAATGACCAGAGAACAAGAAACAATCATCACGACAACAATAAATTATATAAAAATAAATTTTAGATGAGTGACAACCTATATCGCCAAAGTCAGTGCACAAACATATAATGAACAAAGATTTCGATCAATTAGCTGCCGAAGATGATGATTACAGAAAATGTAAACCCTATTTCTAATCAGTAAACTTAACCTAATATATAGCCTAAACGCGTATAGGTTGGAGGGAAAGGAATTGTGAAATATTTTGAAGATCTGCTAATGAAAAATTCGAACTGTGCTAATTAGTGCTAATTAAATATTTAGTAATTCAAATTTATTAAATTAGTTCCGAATTGATAGCTAAGGTATATACATATAATGTCAAGAAAGAACATAGACTAATGAGGTGTTCATAGCATGATTTTAATTTAAAATTATAAATGAGGATTAAACATTAATAAACTATACATCTTTATGTTGTTATGTTTAAACAAAAATTTATATATAAAAGACATACGAGTCATGTCAATTTATATGGTATTTGCTTATGGTATCATAGTATCACCCATGTATGACATATGGGCCATTGGTCAACATGGTAGTTGCTTATGGTGTACATGGATGACATATGGGTCATTGGTTAACGTGGTAGTTTCTTATGGTGTCATGGATGACATATGGGTCATTGGTCAACATATGGTAGTTTCTTATGGTGTCCACGGATGACATATAGGTCATTCCTCAACATGGTAGTTGCTTATGGTGTCATGGTATCATCCATGGATGATATATGAGTCATTAGTCAACATTGTAGTTGCTAATGGTGTAAATTGATGACATATGGGTCATTGGTCAACATGGTAGTTGCTTATGGTGTCATAGCATCACCCATGGATGACATATGGGTCATTGGTCAACATACGGTAGTTGCTTATGGTGTACATGGATGAAATATGGGTCATTGGTCAACATGGTACTTGCTTATGGTGTCATGGTATCACCCATGGATGACATATGGGTCATTGGTCAACATGGTAGTTCCTTATGGTGTCCATGGATGACATGTAGGTCATTGGTCAACATGGTAGTTGCTTATGGTGTCCATGGATGACATATGGGTCATTGCTCAACATGGTAGTTGCTTATGGTGTCCATGGATGACATATGGGTCATTGTTCAACATATGTTAGTTGCATATGGTGTCCATGGATGACATATAGGTCATTGGTCAACAGGGTAGTTGCTTATGGTGTCATGGATGACATATGGGTCATTGGTAACTGTAACGGCCATAGATCCGATATGGTCAATTTAGAGATAATAGGGGTCAAAAATGACTTTTCGAAAAAGGATTGTTTATAATGAATAATCTTAACCAAGTTGTAGAATATGTCTCAAGGGTTCCGTACATATAAAAAATGACGAAATCCGAGTTATAATGAAGAAGTTATGGCCCGTCGAAGTTTTTCGGCAAAACCAGCACGACACTGGGAGACGTAAAAAGTGAATTTAAGATAGATGACTTTTTAGCCTTAGTGATCTAAATAAAAGTTGTAGTATACGTTAAACCGAGAACTTACAAAAAAAAAGAACGCCCAAATCTGACATCGTATGAGCAACTTATGATTTTTCTAAGATTTGGCATAACAGTGCACTACCCGAAACTCGAATTTTATTTCGAACGGTTTTTGGCTTACGCAACCTTAATGATATTTGAAGATCTCATTAATAGGAACTCAACGGTAAAAAGACAGACGAAAACGGAGTCTGTATGAAGGAGTTACGAATTCTTCATGGTCATTTAATAGTCTAATCTCCTCTTACGGTTAAATATAAGATCGGTCGAAAATTAGCCAACCCCGAAAGTTGTAGATCTTGTTTTTACCTATGTGTGGAAGAAAAGAACGTCGAATTAGAGCTCGTATACGAAATTTACGTGGTTTAGAAGTCTGCAAGGTGCTGCTGCAAAAGGGGTGACGTGGCTGAATATGGCCCAAGGCTTTCTCCCCAAGAAAAGCCATCAAGTGATGACACGTGGCACCGACTCAACGAGTCCGTGAATCGACTCGGCAATTCCATCAAGATTTCACCCTATAAATATAGGTGTCGGGTTCTTTCATTTCCCACACCTCTCCCCTTCAACTTTCCCTCTCCAAACTCTCTCTCTAGCCTCCCTTAAGCCCCCTAAAGTCTAGGTAAACCCCCTAGCACACGAAGGAAGCCCCAAGGCTCCTGAAGCCTCGAGAAAAGAGCCTTTCGGATCGGGAACGCTGCTCCAGCAAAGCCCGGTTTTCGAGAAAACCCGCTGTAAGTAAGCTATGCCTACCCTATCTTTAGTATAGCTTATGTTTCAATATAGTAATGTTATTAGGACCTTATAAGGAGAATTTGGGCTATTATTATGGGTTATATAATTATTGTTTAACGCTTATATAATAGTAATAATAGGAGACTATTAATTAGTCTCGTCAAACGTTAGACTAAACTCTAGTGGTAATGATACTAGGTTTCGTCAAGGGATAATATTTTTAAGAGTAACGAAGTGATGCCCGAGTGCCGACTCACCACCTTACCAGGTGAGTGCATAGTTACTTTCATCTTACACATAGATATGAAGTATTTTATATAAACAACATGCTACGTGTGCATATTATCTGTATACTTGCTATCTATGCTGGATGAACGATTTTACACATGTTTGAAATGATTTAAACAGTATATGTATTTTATATCTACGATAATGTTGGGATAAAACATGAGTAGATATAATAGATGGAATATGAGTTGGATGATGAGTTGAGAGGTGTTATAGACCACAAGGTGAGGGTGAGAGGTGGACGATGTGAGAAGCCTTTCCCAAATGATGGCCCCGTCATTCAACAGAGTATGGATGACAACCACAGACTATTCTTGACAGTCCAATGGAACACTAGCAGGCTCGCAACCTGTAGGTGTTGTGAACGATGTGTTCACCCGGTGTACTCTAAACCTTGGTGATCATGCAGACTTGATACCTAAACTTTGATGATTTATGCAGACTTGATGCCTAAACCCTGGCAACTATGCAGACTTAGTGCCTAAGCCCTAGCGACTATACAAACTTCTTGCCTGTTGTGTAAATCCTTGCAACGATGGACTTCGTGGCAATTCCTTAGGATGATCCTTAGGAATTAATAAACGAGGAAGAGCCGATTCTTAGGGTAGATCCTTAAGAGTAAACAAGATAATGCGGATGTGGAATTGGGTTGATTATTTTGATGTTTAAACATAATAATTATATTATTGTGGGTAGAAAACCATATGTAGTCACCAGGTTTCCCAACCTGACCCACTCAGTTTATTTATATCACAGGTGTCGATATGAAGTTACATTACACTAAGAGATTAAGAGATGTAGATCACTAGCGTAAATGAATGTAAGTTCTATTTATGCTTATGTTTTTGTATTGACGATGACATCCCAAATGATTTAAAAATGAATAAAAATACATTTCTTCGGAAATGCTTTGATAACGTATTTATCATGTTTTACTGGGAACTAATTCTGCAACATTTTTATTAAAAGAAGTACTCTGATTTTTGTAAAGCATAAACAAAATCGGTCTTTTCTGGCGGTGAAATTGGGGATGTCACAGTTGGTAACAGAGCATTAGTTTATGCGAACTAGGAATATGGATTTATTTTTAGACTTAAACTTAGAATGCTAAGGGATGATCGTGAGAAGTGTGTCTAATAGATTTAGGTAATACACCTGAGTAGACACAAGCACTAGCTTATTTTAGGAATGATGCTTAAATTGCTTTTACGTGCTAAATGATTTGTTATGATTTATGCTATCGTTTGATCGGATCTATGGACTATTGCCGACCAGATCTGAAAATTTTATGTGTACAGATTTCTAAACGTTTAATTACGGTATTAGAACTGACATGTAACTTTTCGGAGTAATAAGGAGATTTACACGTCATTCGTAAATAAAACCTTTCCTATCTTAATTCTCGTCATTTCGCACCAAACATCTGATCTGGTATATAGATCAAAATGGCAAGAACCCGAAGTGGAGTCGGGAACGTGAATGGAGATAGGAATCAACAGCCCCCAGTGGCTGAACAAATTCCTGTTATAGTAACTGCACCTGAGCCAATCACGATGGTCGGGGTACAAATGATGATCCAAATGATGTTGGATCGTCAAATGGATGAAACAAGGCATTTACTTCAACAAAATTGAGAGGATCTTACGATGCCTATTGAACAGCCTGAGCTGAATGATGGGCAGTCAGAAGGAGGAAACTACAGTGGGACTGTTGGTCAAGCCAACCCACCGATAGTTAGACGAAACAATCCGGATGGAGGAAATGACAGACGTTGATGCAAATACAAGGATTTCATGGCATCCAAACCACCGAGTCTATCTAGAAGCCCGACGCCGGTGGAAGTCATGAACTGGATCTTTGAGATGGAGACAATGTTTGAGAGTTGTGAGTGTAGCAACAGGTAGAAGACCGCTCTCATGGTTCCTCTGTTGAAATCTGGAGTACAAAGTTGGTGGAAGCTACTACTGATTCAATGCCCAAAGGAGAAGCGAGCAAGATGTCGTGGGAGGATTTTCTGGTGCAGTTAAAGATGCAGTATTGTTGCGTTAAATCCGTCAGAGCACCGCCACTATTGCATCAGCTGCCAGCGAAGAGCGTGAAGCGACGGAGGGATCGCTGAGGATGTCGGGAGAAGCTGGTGTTGGATTAGATGTCTAAACCCATAACTATTATTGGTATGTACTTGACCTGAGAGTAGCATGGTCCATTTGGGTTGCATATCATCAGGACAATTTGTTAGGATGGACTTTTGAGAGAAGGTTATGTATGGTTTATTAATATAAGTTATAATATATTAATATGAAATCATATGTTTTAATTAGTATCGATCAATAATTAATTTGGAATTAATTTAGTGATCAAAAGAGACTAATTAAATCTATGGGGACTAATTATGATAATTAGTTATATTTATATGTGTTGGGCTTATGACCCATGTTGGACCAATTTTATGTATAGATACATAAAGAGTTGGGCCACATGAACCATGGATCATAAAACCCATGGGTATGGATTATGGGTTATACCCACGACCCTTGGAATCCTACATATAAATAGGTTACTCCATAGCCAAAATCACCACTTCTTTTCTTAGAGAAATATGGAGGTGTTTTGGTGCATGGAATTCTCTCTCAAGAGCCACCTTTGTCCTATGTGTGTTGTGATTCCATTTGAGGCATTTCATACTATTGGTGCTAAGCTCTTAAGGCCAATTACATCAAGACTTCAAGCCACATAAAAGGTATGTTTCCCTAACTAGTATTTTATATGTTTATGTCAAATGCATGCTAGTTATAGGTTTAATGCCTTGGAAACCATTTGCATGTATAATTAGCGAAAACATAGATCCAAGGTATTTAGGGTTGTATGTGCACCATAGGATGTTGTATTATACCAAAACCCAATAGTGGTAGTAGAGCCATGGGTTGTTTTCTACTATATTTGATGCAAATGTATTTTTTTTCAAGTTGATGAAAAAAAAAGAAAAAAAAACATGAAGTTTGTCAAATTTTATGATAATTACTTGCTTTTATGAAAAACTAATTATTTGTAAAGTTTGAGTCACTTTAATACAAGAGTTGAATTAGGTCAATTTATTAAAAGATAGAATGATATGATTATTTTATTTGTTTTAAAAGTTTGATCTAAGTGGTTTTAAGGAGTTACAAATTTTGTCATAAAATTTTGGAACTCAAAAGTTTTTTTTAAAGTTATGATCTTAAGAGTTTTGAAACTTCCATAAGTTATGGATGTGAAATGTCTCATTTATTAACTCTTTAGGTTATGAAGTCCAAGAGTCTTCAAAGGATAATTGACAAAGTTTCAAGATTTGTATTAGTTTATATGATTATCTAATTTCTTGAAAATTGCTGATGTGAATTATCTTTACTTATGAGTTTAATCTAGATCATAGAAAAATTATTTGATTATTGTGTTAATTGGAATATTTAATCTTAATGGTTTTTATGAACTCCATAACTTGTCCTCAAGTTATGAAAAGTGAAGAGTTTCTCTTTTTAAAGTATCATTAAGTCTCATAGGTTATGAAAATAAAAGAGTCTCTATTTTTAATGTCATCATTAAATGATTTAATGTCTTCCATAACTTGTCCTCAAGTTATGGAACTTCAATTTTTTTTCATTAAACCTTAATTAAACTCATAAGTTATGAAAAAGCCAAGAGTTTTGAAAGGTTTCAAAACTTGTCCTCAAGTTTTGGAATTTGTAAAGTTACCCCCCATGTATACTTTAATTCCAAACTAGAACTTAGAATTTTAAAAGTTAAAATTCAACCCTTATACTTTATAATATTATAAGTTAATAATATTTATATATATATATATATATATATATATATATATATATATATATATATATGTATAAGAGTAAAGTCAATCTTACCGTTAGTATGCCTCATTCACGAAGCCGGTCTATAAGGGGGGTATAAGGTTACTGCCTATAAAATGGCAGTTTAATGGGTGTCCACTCTCACCCACCGCTTCCTTGACTGGTGGAGGGTCGTTAGTTGAACGGGTAGGACAAGGACTATAATTCTCCCTTCATTAAAAGTATTAATGATAAATACTAAGTAACTAAACCTTTTATAAATACCCAATCTTAGTTACTTAGGAAAATGTGAATAAGGTGCTAATCCATGAAATTACACTTTGCACATTGTTTAAGTCGGTTAGTGGAGCGTGTATGGTTAACCGACACACTAACTCGTATTTAACAAGGTAGGCAAAGGGTAACTTAATGTTTATCATAGTATCGATGGAGTGTGTGTGGTTAACCGGCACATCGATTGAGGGGTAAACACTTAAGGGTGCCAAGTAATTTGCATGGTTACTTCACACCTTGTTTTGTGATCCTCGGCATCCCAGTCACAAAACCTGAAGGGCACACTCGAGATTGAAACATGTCATTAAAAAGTTCAATGAATCTCAAAAGATCTAGGAGTTTCAAACCTAATAAATTATTTCGTTTTTCATGGTGGAAATTGGTGAATCGTCATTCACCTACCTTCAAATATTCTATAGCTTGGATCACGGCATCCCTCTTCTAAGTTATAAAATAGTTTTTTGGGTCCTAGCCTTAATATTTCATATTTGGTGTTATATTAAGGACTTTAAATCAACTATCTTGAATATCTCCGAAAAGATGTCTAGTTCAGACATCTATGATCTTCCCAAATATCTTGGAACTTCACTTCCTCCACCTCTTCCAATTATTCTCCCTAACCCACAAGTTCAAGGTCACTCAAGCCCTATTGGAAAGGCAAGGTCTAGGTGTGATCACATCTTGGAGATGAAGTCACATACTGACAAGCCGGGAGAGTTGGGTGTCAAAGTCTTAAGAAAGTTAGTGGTTCAATCACTTTCTAAGTCACATAGTGAGTTCCTTGGGACTCCTATGAAACAGACTATGACAAGACCCTTAATGATCTTATCTATTTGCTTGGTGCTGCTAAATCAGAAATGATTTAGTGTACTAGTAAAGCAAATTTGATTAGGTGTGACACCCAATTTTTTTGCAAAAATTTTAAACTTTTAAAACCAATCTTAAATTAAATTAAAACAACTGAAATAGTCATAACATAATCCATCAATTTAATAATCATATAAAATAAGTGCGGAAGTAATAATAATAATAAGGTCCCAACAAAATAACTAGTAGCGATGTCCCGATGCTCCATGTCAAGCCTTAGCCTCTTTAATCTTAACACCTGAAAAGTTATAAGGGAAAAACGTAAGCACGAAGCTTAGTGAATTCAAACACAGACATTGTACTAACATCATATTTACTAGCCCTAATCCATTTTCCAATTATAATGATAAAGGCAAAGAACGAATCAATGTCTATATTACGAGAAAGACTTGTAGGTTTGAACCGCACCGGGAAGATCCCGTATCATTTGGCCCTAATCACCGCACCTCACGAAGAGTATTACGTTGGTGATCTTACCTACCCACCGCACCGGTAAATCCGTATCCTTTGGTGGTGTCCCCATATCCATAATTAGTTACATACAGTGCACATGTACGAATTAAAACAATACTTATATAGCATGCTTTTATAATAAATTCAAATAATCACACACGAGCTAACTAGCAAACACAATCATTAATACAACGGTGTGAGAGAACTCACCTTGAGTGAGTATTAAGGATGGCTAACAATCAAATAATGCTACCAAGCTTGAGCAAACTTCAAAACCTCGCCTAAGAAGGACTAAAGGTTAGAAATGAGAAGTAATGAAGCTATGAGTTGAGAAAAGAGTAATCACAACAAGGTCTCTAAAACAGACCTGCTGTTCAAAACGGATTTACTCCAAAATCTAAAACAGAAACATAGCTTTAACTAAATTTTATAGGAAACTATGATTGCTCATGATTCCATAACTATAAAGAACTCATTCTAACTCCAAAAGATGAATTAAATATGAACTTTACAAAATGGTGTATCACTTCTGTCTCTAACAATACAGTCAAGTGATGTTGGCTAATTCTACCCAATTTGTGAGTAGAATTCGTCCAAAAGAAAATTAAGAGAAGTAAAGGACATACACGTGAAAGTCCCAGAGTTGGAATTGAATGAAAATCATCTCTCAAACTCTAGATATAAAATTCACATTGTGGACAATCACAACACTAGCAAAAACTGGTGACTGCCCACTGACCTAGAGTGTGGATCCATTATAACCAATTTATAATTGGAAATAACACCCCATATTCTCCAGATCTTAAATTCATAATATAAGGAACATATAGAAACTTGGAATCACTCTGGATCCTTTTCCAAGCCTTAGAAATGATGAAAACAAAATGACATATCAGAACAGACCCGGATCAGACCTAACAGCAAAGATGCCATTCTTTCACATAGATAAAGCCCTTATCAGTGAGGTTGGCCTTCTTAAGAAAGTTAGCCAACTCAATTTGTGAACTTTTGGAACTGGTTTGGGGTCCGTTTGAGATCTAGAACTCCAGATATGATTTTTACAAAATGACTACAGATCTGATGGAAAACAGAATCGTAGCCACCCGTGATTCCTTTTTGGCTTATCCATCCTTCTCCTTTTGAAACACATTTTAAGATGTGTTCATCATCCCAATTCAGTCCCCATGATAATGGTGGTACTAAAAAGGGTTAGGGATCATTAGGATTTCATTTAGCCACAATGATGTAATAATAATCAACATGAAAATAAACATAAGCACATAAAATCATCATTCTCCCTTTTAGGGTTTCCATGATCTTTTGCCACATGTAATCCCCTAGATCCATCATCCACCATATATGGGGTGAAGATAGGATCTTGAGATGATGTATAAAATACAATTACAAATAAAATAAGAAGGAGAAGAGGTGAAGATGAAATCATAAAACTAGAAAAAGGTTATGAATCAAGTTGTAAGAAAGGATAAGGAGGTTCATACCAATACAAATCAAGGCTGGAAATGAACAAGAATTAAGCTCCAAACAGCCCCTTGGCTGCTCTTGATCCTAAAGAGAGAGAGAGGGACGATTTTTGAGAGAGAGGGAGGGTTTAGAGTGTTTTCCTTGTGTGTGTTCCAAATGATTCAATTTACACATTAAGTATTATTAACTAGATGAACTTTGCAAATAGGCCCATAGCCCATGGACTTCAATAAAAGGAGTTTACAAGATGATCAAAAGAGTCCAATAACATAAGAAATCAGACATTGGTTAAATAAATTAACCCAAGTTTACAAGGATAATTAAATTAAAATAACCAAACGTACCGAGAAAACCCGGGGCGTTACATTAGGAGATCAACTTCCCAAAACTTTATGGACAGGGACAATAGTGATACAGGAAATCCAAAAAAGCATTCTCTTCCCAATGGAAAGGGATCGACCATTGTCAACTCGGTTGACCAAATGGTAAAGAGAAAGGCTAAGTCTGAGATAGTCCCATGTACTATTACCTAAGGGTCCATATGGTCCTATTGCCAAAAGGAAAGGGCATTGGTTACGAAGCTGTCAATTTTACCTGAGAGATCATAAGGCTAGTAAAGTCAATAAGTTTGACTCTATTTCAGGTAAGGTCCACTATCTAACTCGGTTAAGTTTCTATTATGAGATTGTTATTACAAGATGTGACTGGGTCACATGTTGATGTTTAAGAAACAAAGGAAAAGTGAAAGAAACTTAAAGAAAGAGTATGTTGAATCTGATCGCGAAGATGGATTTCTATCGCTTGATTGAGGATTGGATTCTTGAGCTACTCTTAGGAATTATGATAGATTGCTAGGAAACAAGTAATAACATAGTTTTCATTTCAAATTACATTGTAAGGAAAAAGTTTTTTCCGCATTTTAAAATAAATAAAAGTTTTTTTTACTTTATTTTTATCTCCATACAATGGCATTCATGAAAACTTGATGTTTGTATGTTTATAGCAATATTGGAAATATGAATTTGATTCGTTCATTTGTGGTAGTGTCTAAATTTACCAAATAAGGAAAGATTCTCATCACCCAAGTTTCAATTGGACCGAAACTTGGAATCATGTAGGTTGTATAGTATGATGAATGAGAACTTTCAAGCATTGGAAAAATTAAGACTAACTACTTGCTCACATGGATGTGTGAGTCAAGAGAAGGACTAAGGGATCAAGTACACTTTCTTGTGCACTTGTGAAATTCCACCACAAAAGATGGATAAGACTATTCGTCATGATTTACTAAGGTTTAGTAAATATGGTTATACTTACAAGCTTAAGTATAATTCTGAAACATTGGAAAATTTTCAATGTATGACAGAACGAGTAAGAAGAATCAAATTAGGCAGAAGGATAAAAGTTTCTCAAATCTGAAAAGATGGGAGAGTACTTTAGTATCATGTTTTAAGGTCATCTTAATGATTTTGAGACCTTATCACAATTCATCCTCTAAGTACATTCTGATAGTTAAGAAGAGGAGTTATGAATTTTTGAAGTGGTTAAATCAAGAAGATGATTCATACTTCATTCCAAAACAATTCATAGAGTTATACTCTAAGATTGTAACTTGAGTGAGATGTCTTAAAGAAGGTTTAAAACACTTGTCAAATGTAAGAGTAAAAGTTTTCTACTCTTGTACATTTGAAATTGGTAAGTTGTGATGTTTTGGATAAAAC
The DNA here is from genome assembly GCF_002870075.4 of Lactuca sativa. Taxonomy (NCBI): domain Eukaryota; kingdom Viridiplantae; phylum Streptophyta; class Magnoliopsida; order Asterales; family Asteraceae; genus Lactuca; species Lactuca sativa. The sequence goes on along the minus strand of NC_056624.2, from coordinate 158,947,122 downwards.
AAAGACCAACTAAGGCTAATTGTGTTAAGTGTGTGTCTTGATTAGAATCCACACTATCTCTTGAATATTTGGCAAGAAAGTCGTATAGGTCAAGGAGATAGTGGGAGTCTAAAAGATCTTGAAAAAGGTTTCAAGAAGTAATCAAGAATAAAACCTGTATTTCATCGCTAGCACACAAGTAGAGGTTTATAACCTATCGTACTGACATTTCTGTACCCATTCTAGTTAAGTTGGCTATACATTTGAGTTCTACATGTTCTCAATTGTTTGAATAACTACTTGGAAGCAATGGCAGGCCCTTGAGCTGCCAGGTGGCAAGAAGTTAAGATTGCACAAGTTCAATCCATATGAGTTTGGATTTGTCATTATCCTTGTCTTGTGACTATGGTTTTGACAATTCACATGGATAAGAACAGATACACCATTAAATCTAAGTGTCTTAAGGTTTCTCTTCGATTCATGAAAATGATGGTAAGGAAACTCTTTCACTAAGTAGATTTTGAGTAGATAGAAATTGTGGGAATGACAAAAGGTCTAAACATTATGATTACAGCATCCCTCTTCATAATTGTTTAGACACACATGTGAGCTATCTAAGAGAGGTGTATGATATTGATAAAGTCTTATCAAGGCAATCTAGTATCAAAAATCTGAACTTTGGTAAGAAAGTCAATAAAGTATTGATTTCTAGAAGTTCAGTTGATTTCTGGGTACATGTCAAAGCTAGTGGGAGCATAAGTTTTATGCTAATAATCATCATGTTAGTGGGTGCATGATAATTATGATAAGTATTGCAAGTTAGCAATGTTAATTATAGAAAAAAAAAAGTTTCAATTCGTGAGGTTGCAGTGGTTGAAAAAGTTGTTTTGCTGTAATTAAGGGAGAGGAAATTATACTTCATCTCAAATCTAAAAGCTTAGATTGAGGTCTTAATCGTATTTAGTCAAGAATATATATGAATTTCATGTTGGGATGGCTCAACATAAGGAAATTCTATATATGGGCTCATTATTTGCGTTCTAAAATTCGATTATGATTACGGCATCCCTTTTCATAATCTGAATTATGAGAACTTGGCAAATAGAAATGGAAATATTATAGCAAAAGATTGGTTTAGTCTTTATGTAAGACATCATGAATCGTGTCCCATATGCTTCGGATATAGGATCGATTACATGTGCTATATTCACTCTTTCTAAGTTTTTCCAAATGTCTGTGGCATGAAGAAGGGAAAAAGGTCTAGAAATTGATATGACTAAAATGATTAAGCAATTGTTGAGGACAATTTATGGTTTACAAAAGATTGGTTGCTCAAGGACAGTTGGAAGTATAGTATTAATTCTGGAAGGACCATATTGACATAATCTGTAAAGAGGCAACTCTTATTCAGAAGTGATAGTCAAAATGGAATATGGAAATGCTTCAAAGTTAGAAAGTATTCAATCTGTATGATTAGGAAACTTAATGCAAGAAGGATGTTTCCAAGGAGTTGATCTCCTTTGGAATACTCTGTAATGATTGTTGCCAAGTCTTTGTGAATTTGTGCATAATCATTACAAGAGGATCAATGCATATAAGTTTAGAATCTAACAGATTTCAGTAAATGGCATGAATTTGGAATTCTTGCATTTGCAGTAAGATTTGGGACTGTGAAATGAGAATTATTGGAGTTATGTTCAATTGATTTATTTCACAAATTAAAGATCATAGAAAAACATAGTATGCATACTTGGTGTGTGGCATGACTAGTGTTTAGAAAAACATAGTGTACATGCTTGGAGCATGGGACAACTATTGTTTTAATTCAAGAATAAAGTTGATAGCTGAAACAATATATAATGAATAATGTGTAATCATATGGTGATAAATAAAAGGTGTTTTATTTATATTCATAAGTTCTGAGACCATATTGGATTCGATTATTATTGTGTTTCACTTTGCATGTTTTGACTTCCAGAATAACTAGGTCATTGTTCTGATTGACTAAGTTATTCAAACCATCCACAGTCGTTCATATGTTGGAAGTAGATATGAATCAAGACTGTCATGGGTTGGGTTTGTAGAGGTCTAAAATGTTGGACAAGGTGGTGCTACAACACTCATGAGTGCTCATAAGTTCTGAGTATTGGATTCAACCCGCACTCATTGGAATCACTTCATGGATTTTATCATGAGTGATCATGAGACGATAATATCTTATATATTCTTCAAACCTAGAGATATGAGTTGTTACTATGAGTTGGTTATACATTGATTGCACGAAAATGCATTTGTAACTCGATGTTATAAAACGTGCCTTTGTGTATGATTCAACAAGTAGTAGAACAAGCCATATGAGTCAAAGTTTATCCATTCCTTTTACCTTCGAGATAAAAGCGATATATGTGGGCCCCTCGATGATTTGATGATGACGAATGGAAGTGCTTGGCCGGGCCAGGACTGATTTGATTTGTTCAATTAGTCAGTCGTCATAAATCGAAAATCGGGAAACAACAAATAGACAGAGAGAATGATTATAATCCATGTCTCAGTCCATATGATATCTAGAATAGAGGAATATATGATCCCTTATCTAATGGACGCGTTATTGATTTGTTCAGAGTTCGACAGCGACTTTAAGAGCTACGATTGCTAGTCGGGTTATGAAGTCGTACTTGCAATAATAGTTTTAGACTTATCCAAGTGGGAGATTGTTGGATTAGATGTCTAAGCCCATAACTATTATTTGTATGTACTTAACCCGAGAGTAGCATGGTGCATTTGGGTTGCATATCATCAGGACAATTTGTTAGGATGGACTTTTGAGAGAAGGTTATTTATGGTTTATTAATATAAGTTATAATATATTAATATGAAATCATATCTTTTAATTAGTATCGATCAAGAATTAATTTGGAATTAATTTAGTGATTAAAATATACTAATTAAATCTATGGGGACTAATTATGATAATTAGTTATATTTATATGTGTTGGGCTTATGACCCATGTTGGACCAAGTTTATGTATGGATACATAAAGAGTTGGGCCACATGAACCATGGATCATAAAACCCATGGGTATGGATTATGGGTTATACCCATGACCCGTGGAATCCTAAATATAAATAGGTTACTCCATAGCCAAAATCACCAATTCTTTTCTTAGAGAAATATGGAGGTGTTTTGGTGCATGGAATTCTCTCTCAAGAGCCACCTTTTTCCTAGATGTGTTGTGATTCCATTTGAGGCATTTCATACTATTGGTGCTAAGCTCTTAAGGCCAATTACATCAAGACTTCAAGCCACATAAAAGGTATGTTTCCCTAACTAGTATTTTATATGTTTATGTCCAATGCATGCTAGTTATAGATTTAATGCCTTGGAAACCATTTGCATGTACAATTAGCAAAAACATAGATCCAAGGTATTTAGGGTTGTATGTGCACCATAGGATCTTGTATTATACCAAAGCCCAACAGCTCGAACATGGCTGTGACGTCCCGAAACCTTCCTCTTCTACATTTTATTAATGCAACGCTGCCTAAAGTCGCTGCTGTCGTCACCACGCACCACCAGGTGGGTGGTTGCGTCCAGTTTTCCGAGCACGGGTGTACGGGTGTGTTTCTATTTCTGATGCATATGTATGTCATGGTTGTGTGTTATTTCAGAGATGTGGAGGTGGATTGCGTGGCCAGAAAGCTGAGAACCGCCATTGCCACCACCGTGAGGTGGTGGCTGCCACCCCATGTCACCGTCGGCCGCCACAAGGGTGGTTGCGGGTGTGTATTATTTTGTGTAGTGTGTGTGTGTTTATTTTTAGTATTTTCTTTGTAAATTGTAAAATGAAATTATGAAAGGAAAGAGAAAACCCCCACCTTATGGTGGTGGCTGCCGCCTCCTACCGCCACCGGCCGTCGTGTCGGGTGGCGGTGTGCTTTGCCTGGTTGTGTTAACTAGTTTGGGGTGCTAGAAACCCTAATGGGCCCAAAGAAGCCCTAATGGGCCAAATGAAGCCTAATGGGCTTAATATGGCCAATAAAGCCCTAATTGATCTAAAAGTCCAACAAGCTAATAAATGGGCTAGTATTTGGGTTAGAAACCCTAATTAGGGTTTGGAAAACCCTAATGCCAATAAAACCCTAATTTGAGAATAAATTGGGACACACACACACTCGGGAATTAGTAATAACTTGAAACATGAATAATAATCATGGGCAAGGTTTAGCTAAGTGATATGGGACTTAATGAGTTAACTCCTTAGAGGATTAAGTTCTTAATGGGTTAAGTAGGAAACTTAACCCTAATCCTCATTTTATGTGAAACCCTAATTTCTCTTGGGTTTATTGTTGGGCCTTTCTATTGGGCCTTGATGATTGGATTATTATTGGGCCATCCAAAGTGAAGCAATTGGACTAGAATAATTAATGGGCTTTAAGGTAAGGCCCATATGAGGAGTGGGCCAAATTTAGAAAAGTGGGCCATGTGTTGCGCTTTGATTCCTAATTGACTTTGGGCCTAAGAATTGGACCTTGGGTTTGGATAAGCCAAGCTAGGGGTAAAGTAGTAATTACCCAAAGAATGTACATATGGTTATGTAGTTGGATCCAATTATTAATTGGGTGATGTTTTGATATCGACAGATCGGGGATCTGTCGTCCAGTAGCTAGGGTTGAGTCTGCAGGACATCAGCAGTGTGGGATTGAGTCTGCGGGACTTCAGCAGTGTCAGGTGAGTGTTCTCACTATACTTTACCAGGCATGGTAACTAGGTGTGACCGGAGGGTCTTATGTGTATGAGTGAATTATGAGACTTTATGTGATATGTGACCGGAAGGTCTTATATAATTGTATGAGCTATGTGACTTATGTGATATGTGACCGGAAGGTCTTATATATATTTGTATGATCTATGTGACTTATGTGATATGTATATGCTGTAAGATATGGCTGGAAGGCAATCAGAGTTATGGCTGGAAGGCGATCAGAGTTGAGGCCGGAAGGCAAGCCATGGTAGGGCCGGAAGGTCTACCAGAGTTGTGGGACTTGAGGGTCCCGCTGAGACACATTGACCGGAAGGTCTTACAGAGCTATAGCCTCGAAAGGCTAATATGTTTATGTGGTATTTTGGGAAACTCACTAAGCATGCGTGCTTACCGTGTTATGTGTTATGTGTTTCAGGTACATTGTTTCAAAGGAAAGGAGTCGGCTTGGTCGCAGCGCATCACACTATGTTTTCCGCACACAGGATCCTTGGGATTACACTCTGATATGGTTTTATGATACTTTGTTTGATTAATGACACTTTAATTTTTGATATGAGATATTATTATGAAAGTTTTTATATTAATCGCTTTTATGCAATAACTTAATTAAAAATGAAATTTTTGCCATTGAATTTTGGGATGTTACAAGTTGGTATCAGAGCCTTGGTTTGAGGGATTCGATCACACTCTTGGGTGTGTCTGAACTCAAACTAAGGACTTGGTATAAAAATTTTCGAAAGTAAGATTATTTTATAAAAGAAGTCTAAAAAGAATTTGGATGGAGAAAAGAACTTTGAAAAGAACATGGTGTGATGCGTGCAATCAGCCGAGCTCAAGTAAGTTTTCCCAAGATACCAATACATGTTATGATATGTTATGATATGATATGATTATGAGAACTACATGCTAGATGAGGACTAAGGATCTAGGAAGGATGCCTTATATGTCTACTGTATGTGCTTGTAGACCTGCATGCTAGTACTGATCAGTCAGTGATAGGATAGCTGTTTAGGTTATGCCTGATTATATGAGCCTTTGAATTGCATGTACAGATCCATGAGTAGAGGATAGAAAGGTTTGATTGGAATAGGATGGTTAGATTTTCCATTGTCTGAATGCTGCTTGCTTGGTGTTTTGGGTGACTCTTAGTAATGTGAGCTAGCTAGTTGCCATTACTGGGGATCTTTCAGTAGCTGAGGACTGGGTAAGTTCAGGAACCTAGGGAAGCCTAGGATATGATTCAGTGGGTTAGTAGTGAGGCTCAGTGAGACTTGGGTGTACCAGTTTGAGGAAGTGACTTGGAGGATTCAGGAGGATTGCTGAGGAAAGTATGGATAGGTGTGGAAGGTAGTATTGTGCCCGTACTACTGAAAGCACAAGATCCATACTCGAATCGGTAAGATTCTTGGGGAATCTGAGAAACTTCGGGGAGAAGTTTGTGACCCAGTTGGGAACAGAGGATGTTCCAATTGTTGCAGCTTAGCCATTGGCAAGTGAGCTAGTGAGCATGATAGTGTGTCGGACCCTGTAGGATATGATTTACAAGAGGTTGCAGATGCGATAATCGATTTGGAGCACCTTGAGGAGAGAGGTGCATGCTAGGTGCATATAGAAGAGGGTCTCAGGAAGAGACCCATGAATTTTGATCATTGGGCGAAATACCAGCAGGGCCTGAGATAGTGTAGCAAGTACAAGAAAGTGCATAAGGGAGTCTGTCACTTCAAGGGTTTAGACTGCTACAGGTGTGATAAGGTTGGTCATGTCAGCTGAAGGTGATCAATATTCCTCCAGATGTACGCAAATATGTTATCTTTTTCCACTTCAAGGTGGATATTGGGAATCTGTATCGCCTTGGAATTGTGAGTGAGCTTGGACAGGACAGATCTCAGGTTGGTTTTCTGTTAGTATTTGGGTTATCAAGGATCACATATGCCATCCTGCATGCCGAAAGGTCCTTGATGAACCCACATAGGGACGTATCTTGTGGAGTGGGTTCCGCATATACCGTCATCACTCCAGATCTTTGAGGAGATCGGTACAGGAGTATTATTCAGGAGACGTTGGGTCAGGATTAGAGCGATGGTTCTCCAGTGAAGTCAGAGTTCAGTGGTTCTATCATTGTTTGGGTATGGTCGCTAGCTGCCTACGGAAGAACTTTGGAGTTCAAGGCACTACCATTACTAGGGGAGGAATGGTCGCATTAAGATAGTAGACACATTTGCGAGTGTTAAATGTATGGGTGTTCGGTCATTGAATGTTTCTATAGAATTGCATTTTTGCATGGGTTGTGCTCGGTTAGAGTTCAGTAATGCTACGAGAATGAAAGTGAGAACGAGGATTCTTCAGTCAGAGTCAAAATTAAGGCCTCTAGTTGTTAGCATGGGAAGTGGATTGAGGTATCAGACTGTACCATATTTCCTGAGCACTCTTCAAGATTTCAAAGGATGGGCGATCTTAGGATGTAACCGGTGATTGATTGTTGCATTAGTAAGCACAGGGTGCCATCAATGGGATAATTGGAAGCGAGAAAGATTGGGAGTCCTTCAATTCTCACGAATTGTGAAGGCTTAGCCGAAGCTAAGTGGGGGAGAATCGATCAGGTATCTGTGGCAGAAAAAGGTGTGAAACTAGGATGAGTCGCATCCCCGTCGGGGAAGAGGCGGACAAGTGGCCATCTCGGTCGAGGATTGGGTGAATTGGGAGTTCAAAAAATGTTCCAACATTTGATTCACACTTGTCTTGGCAACATATAGCAGGTTTTGGGAACCAGGGTAGAGTTCTAGTTGGGCTCAAGTTTAGTTGAGTGTTAGGTCGGGTGCGGGTTCGACTTGGTTTGGAAAGTGTTGTAAGACTACAGGGGTAGCCGTAGTATTCACTAGTGGTCGGATAGCATGGAAAGCATTGTAAGACTATGGGGGTAGCCGTAGAATTCACTAGCGATCAGGTAGTGTGGGAAGTGTTGTAAGACTAAGGGGGTAGCCGTAGCATTCACTAGCGATTGTAGGTGGCATGAGCGTGTTGTGGGAATGCGGAAAGGAACGATAGTACCCACCAGTTCGGGTGTAGCAGTAAGGATATGGAAATCCACATATTGGAATTCAGAATTTCCTAAACGGATTAGATTTGGCTGAGTCAGTGATAGGACTGTAGGAGTGCCACTATAGCTGTGGGATCAGGTAAGCAATGGACTGTATAAGATTGCTTGTGATATAAGGCTACCATCTGTTAGGTAGCAATCACTTTTAGCCTGTATTTGGTGACGTTAGGGTTTGACATATGGACCCGATTAGTTGGATCAGGAGACTGTTAGAGTCGCAGTGGTATGACAACTAGTGGCAACAAGTTCCAGAGAAGGATTTCGTTCAGAAGTTGTGTAAGACGACTAGGTGGGAGTCCTATTGACTCTGCAACCGGGATGGAACCTGATGTTTCAAACGATTAACGGATGAATTGAGACCAAGAAGGTCTCGGTAGATTTTAGGAACCAGGCATGTGACAACATACTGCTTCAAGCGGATCAGTGTTCGAGCAGTTTCAACGTTTGGGCAGTGTTAGCATTCGTGCTTCAGGTTGTGAGTACGGACGAAATAGCTAGATGATTGGAGGAGTGAAAATTCACTCACAACAGGAGTATCTGAACCTTGGTCAGGTACGAGTGATCAGCATAGATAATTTGGTTTGTGACCCTGTTGATAGTGGGAACCTGAAATTATCAGGAGCTGAGTAGCCTGTTGAGGGACAAATGGGCAGGACTGAACGATGATAATTCAGTATGAGTAGTCTGACGAGGATTCGAAACCATCTTGAGACAGCAGATTTCAGATGGAGTAGATGTGATCATGTTGCGAGGAATTCTTTTACCTTCGGGTTTGAGGGCTTTACGAAGAATGGTCACGGCTACCCTGGGAAGGCTAGGATGTGCCTAGGATGGTGACCATGTTACTCGAGTGGTTTGGTGCATAAGAAATGGTAAGGAATGATTTTGAGGACGAAATCTAATTTAAGTGGGGGAGAATTGTAACACCCCATTTATTTATTAAATAAATAAATAAATAATGAACGAGTAGTAGCCCTAAAATAAATAATCGTATATCAAAGGATGGTCTCAAAGGACTAATTGTTACAATTTTAGAAGTTGGGGATTAAAAGTGTCAGTTCTGGATTAGTCTTGAAAGTATTTATGAAGGTAAGGACCATGAGCTAAATTATCGGGACTTAAGATAGATAGATTATGACAAGCAAGGGCTAAATTGTGATTTTGGACTCCATCGTAAAGAGTTTTGAAAGTCAGGGTTTAAAAGGTAACATATGGAGTTAGCTTGTAAAGGATTTTTGCGGTTAGGGTAAAAAGGGTAAAATATGGGATTTAACTGGAAAAGAATTCTATGGTGAGGGGCCATTTTTGTTGTTATGGAAATATGTTTTAAGGGTGTCGGATATATAACTCACCCATAACCCTAACCCTAACAAACCCTCCAGCCGTCACCCTCCATATACCTCCTTCTCCATTTCCAGTAGCGGTCACCACCATTAGAGCCTCCTCAACCACCGTCCCGCCTGCTGCCGCATCGATGAACGCCACCACTATTGCGCTACTTCCGGAGGCGTTGTGTACAATGGGAACCCTACCGAGACTAAAGCGGGGGGCGTGATCGAAGAAGATGAAAAGGCCACGAACGACCCTGATGCCGCCGATGTAACTCATGTCATTGCGAGAGTCGAGAATCACGAACGCCGACGTGTGGGTCGTGTACGGCTAGGTCCTCCCATTGTTGCGTTAAAGCCGTCAGAGCACCGCCACTATTGCATCAGCTGTCAGCGAAGAGCATGAAGCGATGGAGGGAATGCTGAGGATGTCGGGAGAAGGTGGAACATGGCTGTGACGTCCCGAAACCTTCCTCTTCTCCATTTTATTACTGCAACGCTGCCTAAAGCCGCCGTTGCCGTCACCGCGCACCACCAGGTGGGTGGTTACGTCCAGTTTTCCGAGCATGGGTGTATGAGTGTGTTTCTATTTCTGATGCACATGTTTGTCGTGGTTGTGTGTTATTTTAGAGAGTGGAGATGGGTTGCGTAGCTGGAAAGCCGAGAACCGCCATTGCCACCACCGTGAGGTGGTGGTTGCCACCCCATGTCATCACCGACCATCACAAGGGTGGTTGCGAGTGTGTATTATTTAGTGTAGTGTGTGTGTGTGTGTTTATTTTTAGTATTTTCTTTATAAATTGTAAAATGAAATAATGAAAGGAAAGAGAAAACCACCACCTTAAGGTGGTGGCTGCCGCCTCCTGCCGCCACCGGCCGTCGTGTCGGGTGGCGGTGTGCTTTGCCTGGTTGTGTTAACTAGTTTGTGGTGCTAGAAACCCTAATGGGCCCAAAGAAGCCTTAATGGGCCCAATGAAACCTAATAGGCTTAATGAAAACCCTAATGGACTTAATAGGCCCAATAAAGCCCTAATTGATCTAAAAGTCCAACAAGCTAATAAATGGGCTAGTATTTGGGTTAGAAACCGTAATTAGGGTTTGGAAAACCTTAATGCCAATAAAACCCTAATTTGAGATTAAATTGGGACACACACACACACACACTCGGGAATTAGTAATAACTTGAAACATGAATAATAATCATGGGCAAGGTTTAGCTAAGTGATATGGGACTTAATGAGTTAACTCCTTAGAGGATTAAGTTCTTAATGGGTTAAGTAGGAAACTTAACCCTAATCCTCATTTTATGTGAAACCCTAATTTCTCTTGGGTTTATTGTTGGGCCTTTCTATTGGGCCTTGATGATTGGATTATTATTGGGCCATCCAAAGTGAAGCAATTGGACTAGAATAATTAATGGGCTTTAAGGTAAGGCCCATATGAGGAGTGGGCCAAATTTAGAAAAGTGGGCCATGTGTTGCGCTTTGATTCCTAATTGACTTTGGGCCTAAGAATTGGACCTTGGGTTTGGATAAGCCAAGCTAGGGGTAAAGTAGTAATTACCCAAAGAATGTACATATGGTTATGTAGTTGGATCCAATTATTAATTGGGTGATGTTTTGATATCGACAGATCGGGGATCTGTCGTCCAGTAGCTAGGGTTGAGTCTGCAGGACATCAGCAGTGTGGGATTGAGTCTGCGGGACTTCAGCAGTGTCAGGTGAGTGTTCTCACTATACTTTACCAGGCATGGTAACTAGGTGTGACCGGAGGGTCTTATGTGTATGAGTGAATTATGAGACTTTATGTGATATGTGACCGGAAGGTCTTATATAATTGTATGAGCTATGTGACTTATGTGATATGTGACCGGAAGGTCTTATATATATTTGTATGATCTATGTGACTTATGTGATATGTATATGCTGTAAGATATGGCTGGAAGGCAATCAGAGTTATGGCCGGAAGGCGATCAGAGTTGAGGCTGGAAGGCAAGCCATGGTAGGGCCGGAAGGTCTACCAGAGTTGTGGGACCGGAGGGTCCCGCTGAGACACATTGACCAGAAGGTCTTATAGAGCTATAGCCGCGAATGGCTAATATGTTTATGTGGTATTTTGGGAAACTCACTAAGCATGCGTGCTTACCGTGTTATGTGTTATGTGTTTCAGGTACATTGTTTCAAAGGAAAGGAGCCGGCTTGGTCGCAGCGCATCACACTATGTTTTCCGCACACAGGATCCTTGGGATTACACTCTGATATGGATTTATGATACTTTGTTTGATTAATGACACTTTAGTTTTTGATATGAGATATTATTATGAAATTTTTTATATTAATCGGTTTTATGCAATAACTTAATTAAAAATGAAATTTTTGGCATTGAATTTTGGGATGTTACAGATGTTAATGGGACAAAAGTTGTATTTCTTAGTCCCACCTATTAAAAATTGGACATTGACATCTATGTAAAAGACGAGAATGTTCTTGCAACAACCATAAATATAGTTAGTTTTTTTTTGTTGTGTGGGATGATTATTGATTAACTTAATAATTAATGTTGGTTTGAATTGGCAGCCATAGTATCAGGTGGAAAGGGTACAACACAAGACAAAATCAGGACCCTAAGGGAAGTGGGTATGACAGTGGTGGAATCACCGGCAAAGATTGGAGCGGCTATGCTTGAGGTTTTTAAATAGATGGGTCTTGTTTGAGTGAAGACCATGTATTAAGAAGAACAAGAAAAAACCATTTTCAGTTCAGAATAACGAAGATAAACACCCGGGTGAGTTTATATGGTTGGATTTTAACCTTGTTGAGTATTTTTAGCAATCTTTCTCTTTTTTTTCTTTATGAAACCAAAGCCAAAGCCAAGTGCCACGACATATTTTCTTCTTAGTTTTGCAAACTTGAAAAAATTACAGGGATTTGGAATTCAGATAACTGTTTTTAGATTTTACTTATGTGTCAAAACATTCCAAAAACTTGACAAGAAATGTCTGAGTATTGCTAGTATTAGCTACCAGATAATGAACTTAACATTGTTTAATCTATATTGGAAATTTTGTAAAATCATCACGTGAATACATATAAAAAAATTGTGAATAATTTTGGATCTCGAATTCAAATATTTGTGAATACGCCTAGTTATTCGTAGTCATATTCTAGAAAATATAATTAAATGAAAAATATTGTTCAACCTTGCAAATGGAGATTGAGGGGCATGAAGTTGTGGAGACTCCGTTTCTTGAGATTCTAGCTGTTGGAGGAAAGGTTTGTAAATTAAAAAGATGATCACTTTTTCTGCATGTAGTTTGTGATTGTTGTAATATAAGTCAACACATTTTTGATCTATGAATGTAATATAAGTCAATATACTCTGATGATTTTTAATTTTTTTTTGTTCTTTTATATATTTATAGATGAGTATCAACATGTCAAGATTTGAATTTTTCTGCCACCGCCCTACTGTTGTTGCTTTAATTGATTTGGGCAATGATATGGGCACTGCAAGTAGTCGAACAAGTGGTCAAGGGCTTACATGTTTTGAAGTTACTCCATCAGAGGAAGAGGGTGCAACTTCAGTGCAAAAAGACAAAGCTGAAGAAACTGAGCTAGCAAAAGCTGATGAAAATGAGCAAGTTTCTATCAATTTAACACTCTAGTTGATAACAGTAGGTAATAATCAATCTACAAAACACCTATATATTTATTTACATGTACAGGTTATATGTGATGAGGCTTTGAAAGAAGTAGTTGAATACAGGAGCAACAAATATGTGTTTCCCTAGTTAAAGTTTCCATGTCAATAGTTCTTTTGAGAGGCTTGAATTGGGAGGAATAATTGGAAATCGGTTACATTTGTGCTACGTAAATGGATATGAATGTATGTCCTATTTGGAGATTGTAATTTGTTAAGGGAATTGATGATATGATGAAAAAGTTAATGTATTGCATTTATATAGTATTGGAATGATTAATTCTATATGACATACCATATATTGTGAAATGGATTGTTAGTTTTTTGAAAGATATGTTATTTTGTATTTGCGTAAATGAGTATCATAAAGACACGTCGTAAATGCATATTGTAAATGGTTGCTGATGTTTATGACACGCAAATATGTGTCATCTTCATTTATGACAGGGGCTTTAATGATACACAATGCGTGTCCTAAAGGCGCATCGTAAGGTTATGACACGCAAATGCATGTTTTCTTCCTTTATGACGGGGCCTTCCTTGATACGCATTGCATGTCGTAAATGAGCGTCGTAAATGTGTGTCGTAAATGCGTGTTGAAAATGCGCGTCGTAAATAGACGACGCGTAAAAGGGTGTCGTCTCTCGTTATGACAGGGCCTTCATTGACACATATTTCCGCGTTGTCTGAGCATTTTACGACATGCATTGCGCGTCGTAAAAGGCTGCTTTTCTAGTAGTGTTTTCACATTTCAGCCTCCACTCCCTTGGGATTTTTTTGCAAACCTTAATCTTTGAGTGTGTATTTTGGAGCTCAAGTGTGTGCTTTTTGGTGTGTTCTTGGTCTGTTAGAGGAAGAAGAAGATTTTTGGAGAAGCCTTGGTGACGGAGCAACTTGTGGATCTGGGATTCTTACCTTCTTGAGAAGCTCCAAAAGGTGTAAAGCCTTAATATTGCCTTGTTTTCTTTTAGATCTTTCCATGAGGAAATTATGTGTTCTTGGTTCCCTTTTCATGGTGCTAGTGAGTATGAGCTACTCTAAGACCAAAGGATCTATCCTTTTTGATGAAATAAGGTGCAATAAGTCATAAAAATGCTATATTGGCTCATTTGGTGCATGTATGTTCATTGTAGAGGTCTTTAGTGGTTAAGAGAAGCTAGAATCTTGGTTTTGGGCCTTATAAAGACATGCATAAGGATAAAGTTGGAAAATTTATGGTTTGGAACACCTCTTTAGACCTTGATCTAAAATTTCGACGTTGGACTAAATGGGATAAGCTCTTAATCGAAGTCTTCCATGGCCACCACGTACGTAGGGCGTAGGTGGTCAATGGCGCGATTTCGGGTCAATGCGGAGTACGTTGGGCGTACAGCTGGGTATGCCCCCCCCGGTACTCAGTCTGTTGGGTTTAAGACTTTGGGCTTCGAGTTTTGGGACACATTTTGGGCTTGAATGCTTGGGCCCTTATTGGACTATCTGAGTATGAGTGTGTTGGGTTGAGTGAAGAGTTGGACCTTAGGATAAGGCCCAAGAAGGATTTTGGGCCTAATTTGGAAAATTGGGCTAGTTATGCGCCTTGAATGATTATTTATTTTTAGGCCTTTTTAGATCGAGATTTGGGCTTGGGTCTCAGCCTAACTAAGGAAAAGGTAAAGTGGCAATTTACCGTAAGTATGGATTATTAGTCAAGGATTAAAATCTAATTATTAATTGGATGATTATTTTGTTGTGATAGTGCGGGGATTTTAGTGAGCCAACAGTCGGAGACTTTCAGTGTGATTCGACAGTGTGAGGCGAGTTTTCCTCATTGTACATACGGGTCGAAGGTACCAGGGACGACCCTTTGGATTGTTATCCTGATTATCGTATATTCGAGTATTGTAGTGATCAGTTAGATTTGTATTGTGGTAGATAGGATGATGCTATACTTAATGATCTGTAGGATCTGTCTGCTTGTTATTGGGTGGTTATTTGTATGCTTGTCTGTTATATGTATGTGTCGAAATGGTGTATGTGTGGTTGGTTTGAGGAGGTCTTGCTTGGTGTTGAAGGCCAAAAGACCCAGCGCGTCCCAGATAGACTGAAGGCCAGCGGGGCATACCAATCAGGCCAAAGGCTCGGACAAACCATCGAAGGACCAGTGTGGCGTACCAGTCATACTGAAGGTTCTGTGAGCGATCCAGGTAGATTGTAGGCCGATGGGAAGTTCCAGTCAGACTGAAGCTCTATATCCATGCTATTTATTGTTATTATTCTGGTTTTATGCTGTGTTGGTATTTTGGGGAACTCACTAAGCTTTAGGCTTACAGTTTTGGGATGTGTTTCAGGTACTTCGGAAGATCACGGGAAGGCAAAGGCGTGATCGTGCACCTCCTCATGTTTTGTTTAATGATTTTGGGAAAACTCTGATAATAAACATATTTTGAAAAGTATTTTTGTAAACAATGATGGAGTTCTTTGATGATAGATACGCAACTATTGCTACAGCCTCCACAACTGTTGCAACCGCAGGTGTTGGACCGGGTCGGGTTTTTTAGTATTGGAAATTCGACAATACGAAGCCCCCGACTTTAGATGGAGTTCTAGACTCGCTCGTAGCCATGAGGTGGCTATCTAATGTTCATGGATTCTGTTTCACCTACTCTTACCCACCTGACCAGAAGGTTAGGTGCACTCTGAACCTCTCGAGGTCTGGAGCGAAGGATTAGTGGAGACTAGTTACATGATCATATTCTGCTAAGCAGAGGGTTGTGGTATCTTAGGAGCAGTTCTTGGAGATGTTCCGTACTCGTTATGTGCCACGAGTAGAGCCCGAGGGTTGGCCCGGTATTTTTTGGGACAGAGTCGGTGATGGAGATCACCATGATGTTTGCTAAGAGGACCATGTTTATCCCTGAGTTTGCTTCAAAGAAGGATCATATGACCCATTACTTGAGCATGCTCAAGACGGATATCAGGCAGTTTGTTTCCACCAGGGGATATGATTCTCTATTGGAGAAGCAGGAAGCCGCCAGGCGGCATGAGATTGAGATAGAGCTGCATGCGAAAGAATAGAGACCAGCCTCGCTGCAGTTGCAGCCTACGCCAAAGCAGTTCAAGGCTGCTGATTCTAGATCTGGAGGTCATAAATGTCGTACTTGTCGGATGTTCGGTAAGGTTCATGATATGGTGTGTTGATTAGGTGCTGGATGCCACAAATGTTGCAAAGAAGGGCATTTTGTGAGGGATTTCCGTCAGCTAGCCCCAATTTTGATTACCAAGATTTGCTATCATTGTGATCGAGTTGGCCATGTGAAGGTCAAGTATCCATTCCTCGCTGCCAAGTTGGCGCAGGCCCCCATTCCGGCTACTTAGAGGATTACAGATGGGCGTCAGGGGAGGACGGAGTCCCTGAGGGCTCGAGGTAGCGCTTTTTTAGCTCACTTTCGAGGAGGCCCGATCAGCTCCATATGATGTGACTGGTATGTTTCTATATGATATCTTGTTGATTATGTATTGTGTTATGCTTATATATGTGCCTTTGTTAGGTACATATCTAGTAAACTCCTTGCCTGCTTTAGTGTTGTTTGACTCGGGTGCGAGTTGGTCCTTTGTTTCTTGATCGTTTAGTAGGGAATTTGATATGATCAATAGGGAGTTGAAGTGTCTGTTGTGAGTTTCTATCGCCAACGAACACGAGGTTTCTGCATCGTCAGTGTATCGGGGTTGTATTCTTGAGATCTTCGGTGTGTCTTATCCGATCGATTTGATCCCTACTACCATGGGGGATGTCTGTGTGATTGTAGGTATGGACTGGCTAAGCCATTTTGGTGCTCTGACTGATTGTGAGGTCCAGCGTGTGGTAGTTCGAATCCCAAGTAGGGGAGAACTGGTTATCTATGCAGAGGGCACTAGGATGGGTTCAAGGTTTGGTTCTGTAGCCAGAGCTCGAAAATATATTTAGAACGGGTGTGCGGCTTATTTGGCTTATGTGGTTGATACGTGTGTTGGGGATCATGTTTCAGTTTCAGAGGTCATAGTTGTCAGGAAGTTTGCCGATGTATTTCCTGAGGAGTTACCCAATGTGTTTCCTGAGAGGCAGATCGAGTTCAGGATTAACCTCGTGCCAGGTGTGACCCCGATTTCCAAGGCGTTGTACCGCTTGGCAACTCTTGAGATACAGAAGTTGTCATCTCAGTTGCAGGAGTTGCTAGGCAAGCAGTTCGTTAGACTGAGTAGTTCTCCATGGGGTGGGCCAATTTTGTTCGTCAAGAAGAAGGATGGTTCACACCGGATGTGTATTAATTACCGGGAGTTGAACAAGCTAACAATGAAGAATCGTTATCCCCTTCCACGAGTTGATGACCTCCTTGATCAGTTGCAGGGTGCATCTTGGTTCTCTAAGATAGATTTAAGGTCTGGGTATCATCAGGTAAGGGTGAGAGAGGAGGACATGGAGAATACCGTGTTCCAAACTTGTTATGGGCATTATGAGTTCTTGGTGATGCCATTTGGGCTCACCAATGTGCCTGCGATATTTATCGGTTTGATGAATCGAGTATGTAGGTTGATGCTCGATTGTTCGATGATTGTATTTATTGATGATATCTTGGTATATTCCAAGACCAGAGAACAACATGAGGAGCATCTTTGTGAGCTACCGGGGGTTTTGAGGCGAGAACGACTTTATGCTAAGTTCTAGAAGTGCGAGTTCTGGTTACGAGATGTTTAGTTCCTTGGACACCTCGTTAATTAGGATGGGATATTGGTCGATCCGGCCAAGATCGAGGCTATGATGTAGTGGGAGGTTCCAAAATCTCCCTTGGATATCAGGAGTTTCTTGGGTTTGGTAGGGTACTATCAGAGATTCAATCATAATTTCTCCAAGATTGCAGCACCCCTCACTCATCTGAAGAGGAAGGGGGTGGATTTTCGGTGGGGCCCTGAGCAGTAGTCGATATTTGAGACCCTTTAGCAGAGACTATGTGAGGCCCCGGTTTTGACCCTCCGAGAGGGAATTGAGGGTTTTGTGGTATTTTGTGACGCATGCATCACTGGCTTGGGGTGTTCCTCATACAGAGAGGATGGGTGATAGCTTATGCTTTGCGGCATTTGAGGCCGCATGAGACAAGATATCCCACGCATGATCTGGATTTGAGGGAAGTGGTTTTTTCCCTCAAGATTTGGAGGCATTATCTTTATGTGGTCCGCTCTACTATCTACATGGATCACAAGAGTTTGAGACATATTATGGATCGACTAAACCTAAACATGAGGTAGCACAGATGGCTAGACATAGTCAACGATTATGACTGCGAGACCCTCTACCATCTAGGTAAACCGAATGTGGCGGAGGATGCTTTTAGCCGCAAGTCATCTGGGTCTTCAGATGGGATATTGTGTATGATCATATTAGTGGATTCTTCGCTTTTGGGATTGATTATGGAGGCTCATACTCAGGGTGTTCGTGTGACATACCCATTTTCACGGCCAAAAAAAGATCAATTTTGTTTATGCTTTGTTTAAACATCAGAGTAAAAATTTAAATAAAAGTGAGCGAAATTTGTCCTAAAACAAAATATGATAAAGATTTATCAAAAGCATTTCCGTAGAAATGTATTTCATTAAAAAGACTTGGGTTGTCATGTTTGATATAGATCACAAGCATAAACAATACAACATAGGCCTTACTACATTATTCCGTATTTACAGGCCAAAATCCATTAATCTCTCATCCCAAGACATCACATCAAACCAAACAAACCCGATTACCCGTTCCCGTTATCCTCACCTTACGTCACTAAGACATCTAACACAAGGGACCTAGTCTAACGACTATCATCGGGATGGACACTACTGCTAAGGGGATTCCTCAGGAATAAATGTCCTTAAGGCAACCATGTGGGGGATGGAGTACACCTGGTGAGCACACAGTTCAAATAAACACCTACAGGTTGCGAGCCTGCTAGTGTTCCACTGGACTGTCTAGAATAGTTCGTGGTCGTCATCTATACTCCACTAGATGACTGGATCATCAAAAACATCTATAACGAGGCCTCTCATTATTTTATTTTGTCACACAGCAACTATTACATCTACCAATGTTTTACCCAACACATTTTGTAGATATAAAATACATATACAGTTTAAATCATTGAAAACATGTATAAAACGTTAATCCAGCATAGATAGCAAGTATTCATATAATATGCACACATACCATGTAATTTATATAAAATACTTCATATCTATGTGTATGCTGAAAGTAACTATGCACTCACCTGAAAGGTGGTGACTCAGCACTCGGACAGCGCTTCGACACTCTCAAAACAATGTTCCTTCGATAAAACCAAGTATCTATACCACTAGGGTTTAGTCTAACGTCAACCACGACTAATTAATAGTCTAGCTATTATTCTTATTGACGGAACCTTTTCCCGTGTGAGACCTTGCTTCTGACTCTGGGATGAGATCTTCTCGGTTGCCTGATTATAACTGCAAAATCACAAAGAACAAGGGCCGTTAGCCGCTTCCCGGGAGGGGTTCCCGGGAGAACACTCCGACGGTTAAGTTAGAATGATTTTAGGGTTTGTGTTTGTTCTCTCAAGATCGGTTAGAGAGCTTACCTCGCTGGTCTTGTGTGTACATCCTTTTATACCTAGCGTTCCTGCCTGGTCCGTACCAGACAGGATCACTTTTGGAGGAGACAAGGTCAGAGGCGCTAATTGGAGGATCGTGCGCCCTCAACTGCTAGAGCGCTCTCATTGGCTCCGATGGTAATGCTCTGATCCTGCCCTTTGTCTCCTGACCGTATCTTTTGTATTGGAGAAAGGAGCGTTACTTGGCGGGTGCGAGCCTTTCACCTGTCCGTTTCGCTCCCGGGGGCACCAGCGGGCGCTGAGCCTGCTGGGCTGAGCGTGGCTGGTGTGCCCGGCTCTAGGGCTTGGACGCGGTTCTGCTGTGCTGCCCTAGGCACACCATCAAGTCCCCCAGTCCAGTAGTCGTAGCGTTACAGCGCTAGTTACAGCGTTCTGGACTTAACTGATTGAGGCGTGTCCGTCGTTACTCCGCTCTTTATGGCGACGTGACTAGTTATGTCAGCGTGTCAGACATTTAAATGTCCCGCGTCTTCTTCTTCCTGTAAGGGTGGTTTTCAGAGAACGATTCTCGCCATTTCTTCCCTCTTTTCCCTGCGTATTCGTCTTTTCTCTCCTTTCATGGCTAATCTTCCCGGAATTGTCCCTTCTGCCGTCGAGTATCAACAGTTGGAGGCCACTTATGTCTTGTCTCCTTTAGAAGGTGTGAAATTTCCCTCTGGTGGCTCTAGCATCTCTTCTCCCCCCCTGGAAAAATTGGGGTTTTCCTGAAAACGCTAGATGCTGGTATATGATTTCCTTTGACATATTTCCAAGAGGAGGTTCTTTAGAAGGATGGCTGTAGTCTTCAGATGTTGACCCCTAATGCTGTCAACAAAGTGGTTGCTTTCGAGATGATTTGTAGAGCCAATGGGTATGTTCCCGACTACTTCGTCTTCAAGTTCTTCTTCCGGTTCTGCCTTACCGAAGATAAGTGTACTTTTTCGGCCCGGCGAGGGGACATGCCCTAGTTCCTGATGGGCGCACCCCCAAGAATTGGCAAGACAAGTGGTTGTGGGTGAATCAGGAACTGGTTGGGAGTGGTCGCTACTATGCCAATGTTTTCGCCGATACTGTCCCTAAGCTCTTCCCTCACAATCAAGAAGTCGCCGGTTTCCTGAAAAGTGTGCAGGTAACCGCTGAAGATTACTCCGCAACACTTCTGTCCGGGGTAGGGATGAGCCCCTCCTGGAGGCGGCGTGGCAAGATAGCGGTGTTCTACTCCGTCATTGATGGTGAGTATCGCATTCGTCCTGTTTCTCTCTTTACTTTACTTTTTTTTTGTGTTTCTCTTAACCGCCTCCATCTGACTTACCTTTCATTTTACTTTCTTTAGGTGTTGAGTCTTCCTTATCCATGGATGAGGTTCTGCGTAAACACTATCGAGGCAAACTGGAGTTTCATGAGGTGGATCCGTTCGAGCGTCTTCCCCCTCCTCGTCGGGCAGATCGTCTCAACACCCCTACTCCTCCTGTACTTCCAGCGGGCTCGTCTGTGTCTGAGGGAGGTCCGCTGCTTGCCCACCCAATTTCCTCTGTTATGCCAACGGGCGGTGCTCCTTCCTCTTCCCCGGAAGACGATGAGGACATCAAAGAGGGTATCATTGCTGACGTTCGGCGGATGCAGGCGAAGCGGAAAGCTATGCAGGCGATGGGTGAGCTGGTGACTAGTGCCCCTCCTGCTCCCAAGAGGGCGCATACTAGGCGCAACTTTTCTTGTATGCTGAGCTCGATGAGTTCCACGCCAGTGAGTTCCTCCTCCGCTGGCGTGGTTGTGAGTCCCGATGATGACGTGCAACAGTCTGAGGGAGTCAATAGGGCGACTGAACAGCCCGGTTTTTCAGATTTTTCTTCAATCCCTTCTCCAAGTGTTCCATTTGTCCCTCCCAAGCTTTCTCCCAAAAAAGGCTTTGGTCCCCACGGGCCAGTTACAGTCTCCAAAGATGGTGGCCCTGATGATGGTGCTTCTGGGTCGACGGTTTTTGTGCCATCTTGGGAT